>NW_021636423.1:0-198480 GCF_004799145.2 Neltuma alba | reverse complement strand
CAGATGATCAAGGTAGGACAGTAGAAAAATCTATTTCTTATAACTCTAGCCATAAAGACACCATAAGATTGATTAATTCCTTGATGCTATCAAATATTCGCACAAGAACATAAAGATGCAAGCAAGGGATACACAAAGAATATTCGCATTCATTCAAGTTTGAAAATCAAAGTATAAAAACATAGCCTATACATAGGCAATGATAAAACACTTAGAATCATTATCCTAAGGGGAATGCTAGAGATAATGCCTTGTTAATGATTATTTGACTATGGAGGCATATTTATTACATAAAGAGAAAAGAAAATTACTCAAATTTAAGAACAAGTCTACTATTTAAAAAATAAAACTGAATTAAAACATAATCTTTTAGAATAATTTGTGGCCAAAAGGCCGTACTTAAAGCAAGCAAAAAGGGAAACCTTCTAAAAATGAAATTAAATCATAATTAATGCATGATGCCTTCTTAAAAGTTTTTGGACGTTACTTATGATCTTCTCTAAGGAACATATTTGTCATATGGTATTTTAAATGAATCTTGAACATGGACTCCACATGGCCTTGTACATCATCTTATTAGGCTTACTAAGATGTGTTTTTCGTCAAAATAAATGGGCTCCATATTTAAGCTCTCTTATTATGGGTCCTTACTCTTATAATGAGTCTTTTGGAATATTGGACTTTCATCTCTTACATTTGGGCTCCTTGCTCTAGGACGAGCCATATTGTAAGGCTCTCAAAACAATAACTAAGCTAAATGCATTATAAGGCAACTAATCTCAGTGTTGATCTCTATAGGAGTCAATTACAAACTGCTAGCCAACTATGCGTTAATTAAAAGTTAACCAATGGAATGACATAAACAAATTAACTATCCTAAGCTAAGGATTACCATCAATTTATTAATGATTTTTGGTTTTGTTATGAAATGGATTATGGATGAAATGAATCTCCTTCATGATTGACTTGCTAAACTTTCTTGTTTCACTTATGTTAAGTTTAGTTGAACCTAATTAAGCCAACATTCTAGTACCTAATTAACACTGTTAGGCACCTAACTGGTTAATTAGATACAGTGCTTTAGAACTCAGCTCGAATTAGATTTGCAAAGGTCCTTTTAACTCTAAGCAGAACCTAAACCTAGAATTCAAATTAAGAGCATCAAGAACATAGATGTAATCAAAAAGCTGGAGGACTTAGAGGTAATAACAGCCATCAAACACAAATCTAACACAAGCATCAATCTCTAAATTACACAAACTAGTAGCAATCCTTGATACATACATCAATTAAACTACAGTCAAGTAGATAGAGAGTAGGACTTGAAACTAGAACAGCTTTATCAATATCAAGGAGGGGATGAAATCATGAGTTTATGATAGAAGAATAACTCAATCAAACCTATAGTTCTCCAATGGCCATCAAACTCTAAAAAAGAAGATGAAATATGTTGGATTTAGGAAAAGGAGAAGAATAATGAGTGAAAGTGATGGAATGTGGATAGGAATGTTTGGGGAAATGGTGGATTGGATGGAGGAAAGGAGAAAGAAGACGAGGAGAATGAGATCTGGGTGAAAGAATCTGAATGAGCTAATATGAAAGAGCACCTGCGATATGAATTTAACTAAATTTTTCACTCTTTTACTACGGTGTGAAAACACATTGAAAATGACTTGGGAAAATTTGGCCTTTTTATCTATCAAACTAACTTGTGAAATTGAAATAAAAAGGCTTAGAAAGTAATCTTTTTTTCCTTTTTCAAATTGAAAAAAGAGATTGGTTGAAACTTAGGAATTCAATGGAAATGTCTTTGGTAATGAAAAATTGGGACTATCCTTGCTCCTTAAAAAGATATAGGAGTTTAAATTCACTAAGTCTTAATGGAAAATCCTAACAATTGCTTAGGTCCAATGCTCTAATTAGTGAAACCACTTTGATCAAAGTCAAACACCTTTTAAAAACATTGTTAACAAACCACCTAATGTGCAGATGAATTAGAATAATGTAATGCTCTCCATTTGGATATTGGTCAATACCTAACATCCAAAGCAATTAATCAACCATCAACAATATGATAATCAATTAACAATTAAGGATCACAAAAGATATATATATATATAATATTAAAACTCATCGAATCCAGTACTAACACATTCAATCACGAGGAAATCTTATCATAAACCAATGGTAGCAATATATCAATTAAAACTCTAACCAGGAGTCTTAATACCTGTATCTTGGAAAACTATACAGAAAACTCCTCCTGTAGCTATTAAGCTCAAGCCTTGCTTCCTATCACTAAAAAGCATCAAGTTTAGCCACACATAGCCTCAAGCTTGATTCAATAGCTTGCAACACTCTTGATAGCCATGGAAACAAATAGATATGGAAGATGATATAGAAGGGTGTAGAATGAGGTTTAATTGGTTTAGAAATGGAAGAATGTAAAGAAATGATAAAGGGTCATGGATTTGAGATGGAAGATGATGGGAATTAAGAGAATATGAAGAGGCTAAAGGTTGGATGAAAGAGAGGCTTCATGATTTGAAATTTTTTTTGCAAAGGCTCATATTAGATCAAGCTTTCCTCCACTTATCAAAACTATGCGTTTTGCACATTTTGAGGGTTTCACTATGGCTAAATAACTCTTCGCCCTAGTGAAAATGATAAAAGCGACTTATGTAGAAAATGAAGCTCATTAAGGTGAACTGGCATGCTCCAACATGAAGTTCATCATATGCTCTCTGGTCATTGTGTTCCATTCTTTATTTGGGATCCTTTTAGTATTTGTCCTTCACCTCCCATGCCATTTCCAGGCCCTTTTAAGTCATTGTGAAGATTTGCTCTAATTTTTTCTAAGTTACCTACAATGAATTCAAGCTTTTGTAATATCTTTTATCTTGAAATCAAGGTATTATGGAGTTAAATAGACAATGACAAAAATACTCCGAAGAAATGCCCAATTCAATCTAAATGGACATGAGAGTATTAATCACAAAAAGATGCAAAAATGAATGTAAAAGTACTTTAAGAAACCTCAAAATGGCTAATGAATCATGCAAAAAATGCTTATATCAATTCCCCATAGTTAAGCCTTTGTGTTCCTAGACAAAGTACAACTTAAAACTATTAGTGACAGTTTCACCTAAGAGAGGGGCGAATTGGGTGATATATAAAATTTTAACTTAATGAAATAATGACCAAATAAAGCAATGGAGATAAGTTAAGAGAGAAGAATAAGATTTCACTGGTTGAATGAAGAAGAATGACCTAGGAGTTTAAACTATGATAGTTAAGATCCCTTTGAGATTTTCACTAAATCGCCAAGATTCAATGGGCTCTTGGTGTCTCAGTACAACAATTAAGTCACTCTCAATCACTCCTTTTTACTACCCGTAAGGTTACAATCCCCTCAAGAGTCCACACTTTTAAGTCACTCACAGAATTGAGTAAAAAGGAATTACAAACTCTCTCACAGAGTATATATGATGAACACTGATGCTTACAAATGAAAAACAGAGTATTGAATGCGAGAGTTAATTTTTACAGATGGTCGCTTGGTGAATCTAATACTTCATTCAATACTTTTCGCGCCATTTATAGTTGGAGACTTCTAGTTTTCTGTTAGACATAACAGCTTGTAGCCATTAGAGTATTGATTGCGTGTGTTTGGTAGTTACAATAGCTGTTCATAATAAATTCTTCTGACACTGTAGGTTGAACCTATAATATATCCATTGTGCTTTGTGATCTACAGAGATTCCTTGGCAAAAGTGCAAGTTTTCCTCTTAAGTAAATATGGATGAATAATAGAAGAAATGATGATTCTTGATTTTGATACAGGAAATGAAAACCATAGAATCAATCATTAGGCATTCAGAAAGTAAAATGAATAAATTTGATCACAGTCTTGATCGATAATCCTTTGATCGATAACATTATCGATTAACAGCAAGGGAATCAGATTTAAACAAAGATACCATTTATCGAAGATATTATCTATTAAACGTTTATAGAACATGTGATGGATGAATGGTGAATCAGAGCCAACAAGAATAAACAAATGATAATCACTTAAAAGCTTGTAATCTCGTGACATGTGCTTTCTCGGCTTATATAAGAATATAAGATAAATCAAGAAGGCTGAGAAAAGCTTAAAGATAGTATGAAAATACATTTTCTAAAAAGCATCATGAAGAGCAGTTTAAACAAATATGTTAGAGTTTTATCGAACAAATGATCGAATATCAGTTTATCAAACAGATTATCAATAAATTGAGTTATCATGGAAAAGCTTTTGTAAACAAAAGAATCTGAAACATAATCGATAAGTCCTTGATCAATCAGGTTATTGTGAAAATAGTTCCAAAGAACTTAGACTAAAAATACAGGAAACAAAGTGTTGATTGATAATTAAATTATCGATTAAGTGATCGATCATCGCTGGTGAAAGCTTGATTTGTAGAAAGAGACTTGATCAAATAGTTGATCGAACAACAAAGGAGGTTTTGTAAAACAACGTTTGAACAAATTATCGATAAGAGGTTGATCAAGGAGGTGATTGAAAAGCTAGAAATCATTCCAAACAATAAGTGAGTTAAAGAGATTTGCCAATTATCTGAGTCATGATCGATTAACATTTAATCGATAAGGTGATTGATTAACCTTTTGTAAAAGGTGAGTAGGTTAACCTCTTTTTATCTGATAGCTTATCGATCATTAACTTATCTATTAGGTGATCGATAATTTCCTAAAATTCATTATTTTGAAACAATTTAACAGATGATCGAACAGGTGATCGATAAACCTATTTATCTAGCAAGTTATCTAGTACAGTGAATTATCTAACAAGTGATCGATAAAGCTTAACAATATTTTGGACACATAACATGTTGACAATTATCTAGCACATATTTGATTAATTAGTGATCGAACACATGATTGATTAATATAGCAAATATGCAGAGAAACTAAATTACTTATTTTGTTATCATCAAAATCTTAAATCTAATAAAAATAATTCAAAGAGACAAAAGTGATGAAATGAGTAATACAAGGAAATTAAATGTAATGAATGCTCAAGCCAATTGAATGAACGGAAGAGATACCTCTTAAAGGCAAAAGAGCTAACCTCATAGGGGTTATTTCACTCAAATTCAAGTAGCAAACAATCTACCATAGGCTTGTAATTGTTCTATAATCGCCACTACTCAAAAGCAATTATACCAAGAATTAAGAAGTCTTTCTAGGATTATAATGATGGAAAGGCTAGATGAAAATGGAAGAAATTAAAGGAGCAAGTGTCATACAACAATTGATAGGCAATTGATTATATCATTCTAACTCAATGAAGCATAAGTCCCAACCTTCTACCACCAATAGGAATACCACTTGTTTTTTTTCCTTTTTTTCTTAATATAAAGAACTATCATTATTCTTTTACATGCTTATTCCTCTTTTTTATATTTCTTTTTTTACTATATTTTTATATATGATATTTCTGAAACCCATGAGGGCAAGACATTTTCCCCAATATTTTAAAGATGCAATTAATCAAGATGTGAAACTCAAATAACAACACTTGCAATTAATGGGATGGAAGTAAGGAAAGTGAAGGCTTAAAGGGGTTAGCAAAGGTAAAAGTGTTTAGGGCTTGTGTTTGGAATTAAGGGTGTGGAAAAAAACGCCTCAATCATACTCAAGGATTATAAAAGCATATAAAGTCTTAACCAAGAACTAGGAAAGTTCTAGAGGACGCAAACTGTCATATCCTGTTAATTTTAACCCTAAAAATAGAGAATTTAAAATAGACTAAGGGTCAAACAGTGTAGTAGATAGATAGACAAAATAACTTTTAAAGTGAAACCTAAGTAGGGATCGAACAGTTATTTTCAAAATATTCGGTCAAGATAAAACAGACTGGTAAAGTATACTAGAAATTCTAGAAAATTCTTAAAAAATCATAAAAAATAGAATAAAAGGTTTAGAATAGTATTTGAGGCCTAAAAAATAAAAACAGTATGAAAATAATTTATTTTGGAAATTTTTGTAATTTCATGAAATGTTGGCTAATTAAAAAAATTGGACAAATTGAATTATTTAAAATATATAGGGGCCTCAATAATTTATGGAAAAATAAGAAAAATTATTTGAAAGGTTATTAAAAATTTTAAAATTATTTCAAGCCTCCAAAAATGTAGAGGTTAGCTTTAAAATATTTAAAGTTGAATTATATCGGTAAAAAGGTCGATTTTGAGAAAATTTTAATTGAAGGATTTATAGGAAAAAAATAAAATATGAGAAAATTAGGGGGACCTCTTCTCATTAAAAGGAAGCTATTGGCATAGGAAAATGAATTTTTGGAAGTAGTGGATTTAATAGGATCCAAGAAAAATTCAAGCGATATTGTTATACAGTGTAATAATCATAAGCATGATGGGACAAAATTTTTCCCTATTTTTCTGGTTAGTATGGCACCAAATGAGGGGAAGAAGGATCTAAGTGGAATAATATAATATGTTGATGGATAGACTTGGAAGAATGAAATTATGAATAAAAAATGATGATTTTCCCACATTTATGTCTAAGTGTCTCGTAAGGTGGCATCTTCATTCAATGGGAGGAAACCTAAGGGGGCATATGTGGTGAAATCAAAAGGGAGGAGAAGTTAAGATGATGCTAAGCGTCTAGGATAAAAATTGATGGTAATCAAAGTTACTGTGTGGTAAGAAATAGAGTTGATTTTATGTATACTCTTCCCTATCTCCTTTAGCTATTTTTTGGCCAACATTAGAGCAAGAGGAGGTAGACCATTTTGGTCAAGAGGAAGGGAAGAAGAACAAGATAAACCTAGGTAGAATCAAGTCCTAAATCAAGTAAGAGCTTGGTTTTCCTTCTTAGTCTATGATGCTTTATGGATTGATAGTTTTAAACATGCTTTTGATGGAGTTTGATGGCTGGAAATCCTAAGTGTAGTTGTTGCAAAAATTGGTTTATGATGATATATGAATGATTCAAAGTTTACATATGGATTAGAAGGCAGAAAATGGTTGATGATGGTGTTTAAACCTTATTATTGGAAAGATTTCAACTTGTGAAACCTAGAGCTATGTTTTGGCTAAAGCTGGTTCTCCATGCTAGGGTTTGATTTTTGTTATTTTGATACTTCCAATGAGTTTAGAAGGTGAATTTGTGTTGGGTTATGTGGAGAACATGTGTTTGGAAGCATTAAAATTGAAAATAAAATTTTAAACCCTAGAGGATACCTCTCAGCCAAGAAGAAAACCAATGGGAGGAGTTGGGTTTTGACAAATCTAAGTCCATATGTGGATTCTACATGTAAAATCATATAGGAAAAATATGTGGAAGTTATGTTAAAGAAGATGATACTAAAACCCAAAATAAAGGTTAAAGGGTTAGGGTTTTAGGTTAAGTGTTTGATAGAATTATATGATTGATTTGGAGTGTCGTAGTTGTTGTTTGATAGCCATTATTGTTGATCAAGAAAGGGCTCAAGAACAAGAAACCAAAGAATCAAGTGTATCAAGAAGTAGTATAAAACTTATAATTTAATGTTAAGTTGCATGATTTGTTGCCATGTGTTATTCTTTGTTTATATACCATGATGTGGTAGAGCTAGATAGAAGATAATGTGCTAGACTCCTTGTATTTTATGCCTTTGCTATATGTGTCATGTCACATCCCAGAAATTTTCACCTGTCTTTAGGGAATCAAAAATTGAGATGAGGGTCAATGTAAGAACTAGATGGGGAGATGAAATAACTTTTGATGTGAAACCCCGATAAGGTCGGGACTGACATTTTCGTAATGATCGGTCTAGGAAGGGCAAAAAGGAAAAATTTGAGAAAAATTATAGAAAATTCCCAAAAAATGGGAAAAGTGTAAATTGAAAGTTTTGGAAACTTGGTTGAGGTCTAAAAGGTAGAATTTCAGTGAAAATGAATTATTACGGAATTTCCCTAAACGAAGGTTTTTAGGGAAATTATTGGGAAATTGAAAAAAAATAATTATTTTAATTAGTTAGAAGCCTCAATAAATTTGGGTGATTGATGGAAAATCCATCTAAATATTTATTTGAATTTATAAAATTTATTTTAGGCCTTAGAAGCTCAGAAATTAATTTTAGGGAATTTATTTTTCCTCAGAATTACCGATAGAGGCCTAACCGTAGAAAATTCAAAATAAATACCTAGAGGTAACCAAAAATTCTGAAAATTTTTAGATCATATTCTCATATTAAAAGGTGAATTATAATGGGGAGAAATGAACTTTTGGAGGTCTGAAAAAATTATGGAATGTTACTAGTGAATAGTAACTGATAAAGTTTCTAATTGGTTTTATATAGTGAGTTGGTTTGTGGGCCATCTTTTTAGGCCAGCCTAAACCATTTGTGGAGCCCACAATGGACCCATTAAAGGCCCAATTTCGTGCACTTTCCAGATTCCATTATTTTTATTAAATGAAAAGTGAAAATTCATAGAAAATGCTTGGAAATATCTAGCAAATGTACACTTGTGCAAATTTGATCATTCCCACGCTTGATGGCTGCCACCTACACCCTTGAGGTGTCCCTTAATTTGGCCAAATCAGGAGGGAGAGGGCAAATGGATGTTTTCTATATATACCCCTTAGAAAATACATGGAAAATGTTAGAAAATTGGGAAAAAGAACGGGAGACTCTGCCATTGTTCATCCAGTACCCTTGCACAAAAAATTTGAGGTGTTTTAAGCAAGGAATCATCCAACTCACTTCAAGGAAACACTAAGGTATGTTTAAGCATCAATATCCCTAAGTTTTATATTGATTGGATTAAGATTTTGGCTTGGAAAAATGTTGGAAATTCTGCCAAAATTTGGCTGGGATGTGTGATGCTTAGGAAAGGAAAGAAACCTTAATAATCAAGTGGAATAAGCAAGGTTAAGTGATGTATAGATTGATTTTTGGATAAAATCAAGGTTAGGGTTTAAGGGGAGAATTTCAGCCAGCATTGTTCATGCAGGAGCTGATTGATTTTGCTTGATTTGATGATTCCAATGGCTTTAAAACATATTTTTGTGTAGGGATATGTTGTTGGAAAGTGTTTAAAATCATTGGAATCAAAAATAGAATTTTTAGAAATAAATACCCCCTATTCGGCCAGTCACTGTTCATGGGGGAAGAGTTTGAATTTTAAAAGTTTGATTGCACCATTGGATTCCTCATGAAAAATTATACAGGATTGAGTCATGAGATGATTGATTATAAAGAAGGAATTAAATTGTTAAAAATCAAAGAGAAAAGGGGGAAATTGTTAAGTGAATATTAAAGTGTTGGAATCAAGTTGTTTTGTGATTAATATGGCCTATATTTATGCTTGGTTTAATAGGCATTAGGAGGAGGAATTAAGGAGAAGTATTGCTCCTTGGAGGAATTAATTGGACAAGATTTACAAAGGTAGCTTTAAATTATAATTTGATTGTTTATCTTACTTGTTTGTTGTGATTGTTGTTGTTTGGATTGGAGGAACTTTGTGGTGACCTTGATTGTTTGATTGACATTGGTTATGCTTTGGTCAAATGCTTTGTGGTATGTCAATGTGGATAATATGATGTTCCTCTCCTTGCATGATATTTGGTATGAATTCCTATGAGTTGGGAATGGTTTGGATTGCATAACATGTCATAATTAAACTTGCATTGATTTATATGAAAATTATAATTCATATGCTATTGAGATTTCTATGAAATCATTTGTCCTATGTTATTTTATGCACTAATTAAGAAGTGGACCAAGTATGGAGCAAGGAAAGGAGATAACCTTGGGATAAAGGAGCATTATGGAATTGGTGCTAATATGTTATGTTGTGAAATGTAATAGTGAACCTTGTGTTATGGTTATATTTAGATATGGATGATGTTATGACATGTATTATATTTTACCCTCATGCTCTAATATTGGAATTATGCATGGTATATTAAGAAAAGAATGTTGAAAAAGGAAAAGGGGAAATAAATTAAAGAAAGAGGCAATTAGAGGATGAAATCTCCCTAAATAGTGCCAAATTTAGAGTACATGAAATAATGAGCAATTGTTCGAATTTGGGCATGAAATTTTACAAGCAAATAGATCTCAGCTTTAAAACGAGTGGTAATTCATTAAATTTAGAGTTGTGTGCTAAGAGTTATACCCTTCTAAAGTTGGGTAAAAATACTGAAAATTCAAAAATTTACGAAATGAACAGTACACTTTGACAAATTTCCTAGAATTATTCTGGATGGAATTCCTCCATAGAACTCTTAGCAAGCTTCGCGTGAAAATTGGAACCACATCGTTTTGATTTTTCTAGATTTAGTTATGAATTTTCAAGGTTGGCCAATTTTCAAATAAACAATGTATGGACATAATGAGCAGTAAAATCTTGAATTTTAAATTTTTCATCTAGAAAAGATGAGAAACACATTATAATGGTTCCAATTAACGTATAATGGGCTATAAAGAGAGGTGTGACATGTCATATCCTGTTAATTTTATCATAAGAAGTAATATTTAGGATTGAATGAAGGCTAGGTAGCAAAAGGGTAGATGGAACAACTTTTGTAGTGAAACCTGGGAAAGCCCTGACCGTCATTTCGAAAAGTTTTAGTGAAGGAAGGGCAAAATTAAAAATTATGCGCAAAATTCCAAAAAAATCCTCAAAAATTCATGAAAAATATAATAAAAGGTCTAGAGGAGTATTTAAGGCTTGAAAGATGAAAATAACATAAAAATAATTTATTTTGGAATTTTGGATAATTTCATGGAATTTTGGCTAAATAAAAGAAAATTGGACAAACTGAATTATTTAAAATACATAGAGGTCTCAATAATTCATAGAAAAATGAAAAAAATTTATTTGAATAATTATTATGAATTTTAAAATTGTTCACAACCTCTAGGGATGTAGAGCTTAGCTTTAGAATATTTAAAGTTGAATTATATCGACAAAAGGCTGATTTTAAAAAAAAATAATTACAGGAGATGTGGGTCAAAATAAAATATGAGAAAATTAGAAAAACCTTTCCTCAATAAAAGGAAGCTATTGGCATAAATAAATGAATATTTTGAAAATATTGGGTTTAACAGGATCCAAGAAAAATTCAACAGATATTAAGAAATTATACAATGTAATAAGTATAAGCTTGGTGGAACAAAATTTTCTCCCATTTTTCTGGTTAAAATGGTGCAAAGTGAGGAGGAAAGGACCTAAGTGGAATAAGGCATATTGTTGAAGGATAGGCTTGGAAGAATGAGTTATTGAATAAAAAATTACCATTTTTCCCATATGCATGATAGGTGGGCATGTGAGGTGGCCTTTGGCATTAAATGAGAGGATACATAAGGGGACTAATGTGGCAAGATCATGAAGGGAGATGGAGTAAGATGAAGACATGTGTTTAAGGGTAAAGGTAAGTAGTAAATAGGAGTTACTATGTGGTAGATTTTTGAGACCATTTTATGCATGCTACTCCCCTTTTCTCTTGGCTATTTTTTGGCCAGCTTGAAGGGCAAGGGAAGAGAGGAGTGTTTGGCCAAAAGGAGGATGAAGAAGGAGGAGATGAAGATCAAGCTCAAGCTAGGTAGAATCAAGTCCCAAATCAAGGTAAGGGGCTTGGCTTTCCTTCTAGTTTATGATGTTTTGTGGTTTGATGGTTTTAAATGTAATTTTGATGGAGTTTGAAGCATGGAAATCCTAGGCTTGAGTGCTGCTCGAATTGGTTAACATTGAGATATGAATGATTTAAAGGTTGTGCATGGATTAGAGGATAGAGAATGGCTGGAAAATGGTGTTTAAACCTTGTTTTTAAGGAATATCAACTTGTGTAATCTAGGAATACCATTTGGCCAAACCTAGTTCTTAGAACTAGGGTTTGACTTTTGTTATTTTGATGCTTCCAATGAGTTTAGAGGGTGAAATTGTATAGAGATATTTGAAAAACATGTGTTTGAAGCATTAAAATTGAAAATAGAATTTTTGAACCCTAATACATACTATTCGTCCAAGTCTAGATATAGGGGAAGGAGTTGGATTTTGATAAATATAAGTTTATATATATAGATTTTATATGAAAAATCACGTAGGAAAAACATGTGGAAGTTAAGTTAAAGAAGATTATGCTAAAACCTTAAAATAAAGGTTAAAGAGTTAGGGTTTTAGGTTAAAGTGTTAATGAAATTGTTAGTTGATTGGAAATATCATTGTTATTTGTTTGATAGGCATTGGAATTGGACAAGGAAGAACTCAAGGATAAGAGGAAGAGATTAAGGAGTCAAGTTCATCAAGAGATAGCAAGAACTTATAATTTTGGTATTGAATTGTGTTGGTTGTTATGTGCCATGTTGTGGTTGAGGTTTGAATCTAGAAATATGTTTAACTCCTTGCATTGATACTTTGGAAATTATGTTTAGTTGAGTTACTAAATGGTATGTTATATGCTCCTTTTCTATGGCATGTTGATAGCATTTTTGTGGCATGAAAATACTTAAGTTATGTGCTTGTATATAACATAAACTAATCTTGCATTTTGATACTACAATTTGTGTTCTTTGCTATTGGGAATTTTTTGAAATTTTACACCTATTATGTTGAATCCTAACCATTGAGGGGATGGAAGCACCAAGGGAAAAAGCAAAGAGGTGGCTATAGCTTGAAAACCCCTTTCTATGTTATTGATTTTGATATAATCTGTGTAATTATGTGTGATTATGGATGATTGACTCTTTAACTATAGTATGTTGTAAAATATGGTAAAAGCATGGTTTTAGGATGAATGGCATGGTAGAGAGTAGCCTTTAAATGGTATGCCATAATAGTGCAAGAATAGGGATTAAAAAGGATAAAATTGACTTAATTTGTACATAATTTGAGACCAATGTGATTTTGAGCAAATATAGAAATTTGACAGTGAAACTTGGCAATCTAATATATCTTACTTTTAACTTCAAAATAAGTCATAATTCATTAAATTTAGAGTTTTGTACAAAAAGTTTTACCTATAAAAAATTAGGCATAAATTTTAAAAATTAGAAAATTGACCATATGAACAGTGTACGTTGACGTGAAAACAGGGCATGTATGAGATGGATCGATAACCTAGAAGTATTTTTTCTTCACAGATCTCTCTAAAATCTTCAAATAAAACTTAGAACTACTTTAGTTTGATTTTTTTAGAATAAGTTATGATTTTTTAAAGTTGGGTCAATTTTAGGGTTATAAGGAATTGTAACTCGAGAAGGTTTATTTTAAAATTTAAAAATTTTAACTTAAGGACTTAGTGATTTGTTCTAATTGCTTCTATTTGTTAGAAAGAAGGATTAAAAGTTAAGGTGTTACAATATGCATTGTTGAATTAATTACTGATGTGGTATATTGCTCCCTCTCTATGGCATAAATGTTGATGAATATCATGAGGATAACATGTGACATACTTTGCTTTTTTAACATTTTACTTGTGGTTCTTTGCTACTGAGATTTTCATGAAATCTCACCCTTCTTTATGATTAAATTAACACCATTTAGGGGCTACAAGTACTCAAGGAAAAGGCAAGAAAGTGGCCTTAGCATGAAGAATGGTTATGATGTGTTTTGTATGAACTTATGATCAATGTGTTACAGTGTTGTAATATCTATATCTTTTGATGACTTGATAACTGCTTTATGATATGTAACATAAGCAAAGAATAGTTTATATGGTGGGAAGTATGGCAAAAGCATGCTATGGGTTGATATGGTATAAGTACACAAGAATGATACTTGAAAGGGATAAAAATGACCTAAAATGAGCTTAATTTAGGATCCATATGATTTTGGACAAATGAAAGGATAAAAATGATAACGATGGCATGGATGATGGAGCATGTTAATGTATAAGAATGAATTATGCAATGTTGGAATGACTATGAGTATGCAAGGAATTATGAAATGTTGATTCAAAGTGAAAAGGATAAATGATGTTTAATGTGCAGTAAAGTTGAGACAGAGCAAGAAACAATATAGAACAACCTACTAACCTTAGATCCAAACTTAGTTGATCAAAGGTAGGTGTCCTCCTCTTGATTATGCTTCAAGAAATAAAGTTGCAAGAGTTTCCCCTAGTATTCTCATGTTAGTGAAATGGAGGGGGAGGGAGTGTCTATTTATAGCCAAAACTTTGGCTTGAATGGACTAAAATGCCATTGATGTCTAATAGAAAAAGTAAGGGCAATCTTGAAACTTCAAGTAAACTTTTGCATCATCCTTATATCATTCTTCTAGAAGGTGCCAAGTGTTACAAATTTGGTGGAGGAAAAGAGAGATTAAATCCTAACCGTTGGATCAAAACTTAATCCTTAAGTTTCCTCCTAATTTACTTGGGCCACGTTTCTCCAGCTTTCTTGACAGCCTTCCAGAGCTCAGAAAATTCTTGTGTTTGCTCCATAAATTTTTATATATTCTAGATAATATCTATAAATTTTCTCAGGCCATAACACTTCCTTTAAGCCTTGCATAAAAATCATTTACTAAAATACCCTTTCATCAGAATAATCAGCTTTTTAATTTATTAAAGCCATTCCACTGGCCTTTTGATTACGAGACTAATTTTATAAATTAGTACAACCTTTCAACCTTTCAACCTCATTTTTCCATACATTTTTGAAGTCTCTTACTATTTTAGATAATTAACTCAAACATTATACTTTTTACCGGTCATAACTTCATAAATTCCATTTAAGCTACCTTAAGGGTATTTTCAGCATTTTTCTTCACAAAAGACTCTAAGAATATTATTTCCCATTTTCAGGGATTTTTGTGAGAATTTCCTATATACTTTCTATTTTATCCGTGTTAGCCTTAACTTTCTAAATTTATAGTTTAGTCCCTGCTTGGACTTAACTTCATACAGCCATCTTTTTGAGGTTTTGAACCTATCCCTTAACCTGTTTCTAGTCTCTTTTCTCTTTCTAGGCCCTTGAGACTTTACTGGAGCCACTAGCCTTGATTATACTTGAGCCCCTGAAAACTTTTACTTTGTAGTTTAGTCCCTAAAGCTGCTTTGACTTCCTTTCTAGTCTTTGGGGCTTCTACTCAAAAAGAGCTTACTAGCCTACCTTCTTTAGGCTACTTCTAGGGCTCCTAGGCCTAGAAATTGAGATGTGACAATTCTCTACCTCTTTTAAAAATTTTATCCTTGAAAGTTTAGGGCTAAACCTCTAGTTTGATTATCACTAAGAGGTTATCCGAGGAGAATGTCTCTTTCTCTTTTCCTATTTTGCATGCCTGAACATTTCCTAATTAGGACGTATAACTCCAAAATCTCAAATGGTCCTACACACTTTAGTGTCAACTTTTTCACTTTAATGGTTTTTTACTATTATCAATGTAACTTTCTGTCTGCTCTGAGCTGTAAGCAACTTCTACTTAACTAGCTATGTTTGCTTGGAGGTTTGGTCAATTGCATCTAGACCTTAACTTCCCTTTCTCCAAGTTGTATCTAGCAAATCAAAAATCTACACTTTCTCCCGTGTAGAGCTTCGAACAGGACCATTTAAAGGCTAGAATGATAGCTACTACTGTGAGCAAACTCCGCCTGTGGCAAGTAGTCATTCCAGTTTCTTTTAAAATCCAAAACATATATCCTCAACATGTCTTCCAGGGTTAGATCATTGACTTTGTTTGCTCGTTCATTGCAATAATAAGCCATACTGAGACTCAACTGAGTTCTTATGGCTTCTTGCATCTTTTTCCAGAATCTGGATGTAAACCTTGAGTCTCTATCTGGCACGATGTCATTTGGTACCCCATAAAGTCTAACAACCTCCTTAACATATAATCTTGCTAATTTCTCTGGCAAATATTTTAACTTTAATCGCCAGGAAATAGGCCTACTTCATCAATTGACCAACTATGACCCATGTCGCGTCAAAACTGACGACATGCGAGGTAATCCTACCATAAAATCCAAAAAAATGCTATCATATTTTCACTCAAGGAGATCTAGGTTTGCAAAAATCCTAATGATTTCTGGGGCTCTATCCTTATTTTCTAGCACGTGAGGCATCTTGTCACATATTGGGTGACATCTTGTCTCATATGGAGCCATCGAAACCTCTACTTAAGGTCTTGGTACATCTTGGTCATTCCCAGATGAATCATGTACTTACTCTTATGTGCCTCATTCAAAATTCACTTTCTAAGACCATTTACTGGAGGGACATAGGTTCTTCCTCTACACTTTAATATTCCCTAAATTAAGATTTCAAAATCTCTCGTCTCATGGTTTAGTACTCTAGCTCAAAGAGTCCATGCTAATTCATCTCTTCTTTGAGCTTCTTTAACCTAATCGGTCAACAAGACCTCTGTTCCTGTTCCTTCTACTTCCTCAGATGTCAACTGTGTTTGATAGATAGGACCTAAAATCTCTAATGCCTTTTAACAATTCACCCTTTTTTTATCATTAGGGTTGCTGTCACATCCAGTAATATGGCAATTAGGAATAAGAGTATTCCTAAATATTCAAGGGCCAAAAAGGATAAGGAGAAATAGAAGAATTATGGTGAAAAATAATTAGTATGATTTTCCATGTCAATCATGAAGGTTTGACTAATTAAGGACAATTTGTCAAAAATAATTATGGAAAAATATTTCCAAGTGTCAGAAAATTAAGAAAAAATAAAGATAATGTTCTTTGAAAATTATATGAGTTTGTATAATTGATTTTAAGACCAAATTACCCTTGAAGAAGTTACAAAGGAATTTAAGGTTGATTTAAGCTAGCTTAAGGCCTTTTATTTGAAAAATTCCAAATAAATATTAGAAGGAGAATAAAATCCCAAGAAAATTCCTATGATGTCCGAAGAATTATAAGAAATTATGGGATTAAAAAGAGACCCTCAAATATCCAAGCTTTTTTCTAATTATTTGGACAAGTGGAAAAATCAATAATGAGAAGGAAAATAGTTTTCCTTTTTATTTGATTATCGAGAAATTAATTTGGAGACAAAGAGGGCATTTTGGGAAGAGAAAAATGAGGAGAATAAATTATGGCTCTGACAGAAAATAATTAAAGAGGCTAGAATACTGTAATTATAGAAAAGAAATTAAACCTAAAGTAAAAAGTGCATCGATAAAGTATAGATTAGAGTCTTGCACTTTACTTGGCCCATAAGTTGCCACTTGTCAAGCCCTTCTATTAGAGTAATTAAACTTTCCAACTGTTAAGCCTCAAGTGGAGGAGAGTTTGACTTTTAAAAATTAATTACGATTGGATTTAAATAATTAAGAGAGAAGTTTCAAGACTAAATAGGGAGGTGAGACATGGCATAGCAATTAATTGTGGTAGGTGGGTGGTTGAGATATTTGTTGGAGCATTTAGTGAGCTCTTCCCCACCCCATTTTCAAACTTGAGTTCAGCCAAGAGGGAAAGTGAGAGAGCAGGAGTGATCTTGAAGTGCAACCAAGGAGAAAACAGCCATCTTGGACCAAGTAAGTTTGGAGTTAAGGTTAGTGGATGATTCTAAGTTGTTTCTAGCTTGATTCTCTTAAGTTGGATGGTTAAAATTTTTGGTTCTTCCCTTCCTTTTGTCCCGGCTGAAATGTATGATGTATGGTAATCTTGCTACCTTTTTGTGATTTATCATATTAGGTTTTGTTAATTGTGGAGAAGAGGAAGAAGGTTAAAGAATCAGAGAGCATTGGATTAAGGTAGTAAGATTTAATTAACTTTAATGTTGATTGTTGCATTGATTGCTATGCAATTTCATGTGCTATTATGTGGTTGAGCTAAATAATGATGATGATGATGATTATGTAGCTATACTCCTTGCTTTAAGTACCTTGGCTATTGCATGTTAGAGTGCTACATATATGAGATAAAGTAGTTTCCTATTAATAGCAAAAAGTTGGAATGCATGTAATTGATGCATATTGATGTTTTGGTTGATTGATCTTACTACTGGGATTTCATTGAAATCTCATCCCCTATATGTAACCTAACATTTTAGGGGTTGAATCATCAAAAAGTAGGCTGCAAATCCAAGGATAAAAACAGTGATGAACCATGATGAAACAATTATGTTTGGTCATGTATAAGTATATATGCTTGATGTTGTAACCCTAAGCAGGACACTAATTTCGAGCCATATTTTTATTAAGTTCCTAAACAAATTTCTTCACAAAGTTTGGTATGCCTAAATTCACGTCATGAGCTTCAAATCAATAGGCAACACGTTAAAAATGGCCAACTATATGATTTTTAATGATTTTTCAAATTTAAGGTCCAAAATCTGGAAAAAGAATTTTTACCAAAAAGATAGAGGTGACTTTCACAAATACCTGACACTGTTTAAAATAGAATTAGTTCGCAAGATTATTTTTCCTTGAAAGAGCATTCAAAGAGCTTTCTATAGAATTTTGAACCACTCTATTTTGATTTTTCTTGATTAAGTTATGATTTTTTGAAATTAGATCGGAAAACTGGATTTTTATCAAATGAACAGTAAAAATATGAAAATCAGCATTGTTCATGGAATTTTAAGCCTAAAGCCATCCAATATGGTCTGAAATGGCTTTAAACGAACCCTAAGCCGTACTAGAAGTAAGGTGTAATATTTTTGGTATCAGAGCAGAGATTTTAGCATAGGATAGAACGCTCTGCTTAGATAATGTGTCAGTTTAAGGAAAATGCGATTGTTCATTCATTGGATAGTTTTAGTCCCTATGATGTAGGAAAGGAGTAGAATGGCTTGTTATGGCTACAATAGTGACTTAAAGGGTTCAATTAACTAAGGAGACCAGGAGAACCATTCCCTCAATGGTTTGATGAGGATGAGGACTGCACCCTTGTAGTGGACTTCTACTATGATACCTTATGAGAGAGTAACCCTCCGCTCGACATAGCCACAGTTGCTTCTAATAACCCTTAGAGGATTCAAGTCATTGATATATCTAATGATGATAGAGCTAGACCTAGTGAGCTCAAACTACTTCCAATCATGAGGGAATTTCACACCATAGAAGACCTAGCTAAGGACTTTAGGGAGAGAGGTTGGTACATTAAGCCCGATGAGAATCAGAATGTCTATATGTACCTGAGATATCTGGAGGGTATCCAGGAGCTCTACCATTATGTGACTAGGGGAGATGCAATCCTAGAGATGATGAACTGGACATTAGTATTACTTAGAGTACTCCCTAAGACCTGACTTTAGAAAAATGGTGTGAGAGACATTTGTAATCACATGGATAGCACTAGCTTCAATGATCTCATAGATGCCCTCATGATCTTTGTGAGGAATACCTTTCCTTGAAGTTAAGATATGAAAGACTAGATCTTGACGACGACGAATAGGCTCCCGTTCAGAGAATGCTCGCAGAATACAGAAAAGGTAAGGCCGTGTACCCAAGGACGAGTATTTGCCATCACAAGGGAAGAAACCTGGATGTTATTGGAAATGATCCAAGGTATGATCATTATTTAACAACTCCTCAATGATTGTAATGTATAATTCGGGTGCTAGTCATTTTCTTATCTCATATGTTTGTTCTAAAGGACTTGGCTTGGTTATGAACATTAGTGCACTGCTTTAGATTTGATATATATGCCTTCAATGAAGTTGATGTGGTAATTGGATTGAATTAGTTGTTGAAATGCCCTGACTTTAACCCCTCAGAGTACGCATTCGTAAGCGTTATGCTTCAAGCGGATCATGACACAAGCCCGTGGATTTAAAATTCCAATTAATTACTTAGGTAACTATTCACTACTTAAGTTCCAGATTACAAGCCCAACTTCAAAACTTCATAACTAATTCCATAAAAATCGTATTGAGGTGTTCTAAAATTCTATGGAAAGCTATTTCAATGCTCTTTAAGATAAAAAATATCCAATTGGACTTATCTTTGCCAATTCATACAGTTTAATCAATAAATATTACTATTCATTTCGTAAAATCTAGAGCTTTCAGATTCTGTGCCTCAACTTTGGAAATTTGTATCTCCTTATGTACACATCCAATTAAGGTGATCTACCTCTAATTTTAAAGCTTGGGATGTGTACTATGAATCTGCCAAATATTGTGACTTAACTCATTCGTTTGATAGGTCAAACTGTAGCTACAAACTCACTGCTCCAAGACCTACATTTTATCCCTTAACATCTCTTTACTTTAATTATTTTTATTCCTTTGACTCCCTTGACTTTCCAACCATGTGAACATTCGGTCAACATCAGCAAACATCCTTTTGGATGTTCCAAGGTCCTAAACATAGTCATAATGATCATACAATCTATTAGGACCAAGAGATTATATAATGTTCAAAACTAGCTCTCTTGAACCTAAACCCTTTCTCTTGCTTTTAGGGTTTTCTTAACATAAATATCATCATTTCCCATCTTTAATATCTATTTCTTGTCAATTAGAACCACTTTAGATGGCCTTAGATTCAAGAAGATCAAATCTGAAAATTTTGCTTCGCGGGTACTGTTCAACCAGAAATTTCAGAACTTTTGCTCAATTTTGAAAATTCATAATTAATTCTAGAAAAATCAAAATTAAGTGGTTCCAAGTCTCACTAAAAGCTCCTTAAGTTATCTTTAAAGGAAAAATAGTTTCAGGAACCAATTCTATGCTGAACAGTACCAGAATTGTACGGAATTTGACACTTTTTCAAAGGTTAAACATTGTTTCCAGATTTCAAATCCTAACTTTGAAAAATCACCATAAATCGTACACATATCCAAATAAAGTGTTCTACCCATACTTAAATCTTAAAATTTTAATTTAATCATGCCAAACTTCAGAATCAGATACAAAGAGTAACTTATTTGAAATAGGTATCAAATCAGATGCTACAACCATCACATACCTTGATCTTGAAGCTTGAATCTTGTTCCTTCTTCTTGGCCTTCACCCCTACATTTTTCTCTCTAAATTCTGGCAGAGTTTTCCCTCTACAAATAGCTACCAAAATGCTCTTCCAAGGTGGGGTATTTATAGCCAAAACTTTGGCTTGAATGGACCAAAATGCCCTTGGTGGCTAATAGAAAGGGTAAGGGCAATCTTGGAACTTTAAGTTGACATTTACATCATCATCATTGCATCATCTTCTTGCATCATCCTTACCTCATTCTTCTTGAAGATTCCAAGTGTCACAAATGTGGTAGAGAAGGGAGATTAGATCCTAGCCGTTGGATCAAAACTTAATCCTTAAGCTTCCTCTAAATTTACTTAGCCCACGTTTCTCTGACTTTCTTTATGGCCTTACAGAGCTCAGAAAATTTTTCTGTCTACTCCATAAATTCTCTTTAAATCTAGAAAGTATCTATGCATTTTATTAGGCCATAACACTTCCTTTGAGCCTTGCATAAAAATTCATTTACTAAATGCCCTTTTATCGGCATAACCGGTTTTTTATTTATTAAAGCCACTCCACTGGCCTTTTGGGTTGTGGGACTAATTTTATAAATTAGTACAACCTTTCAACTATTTAATCTCATTTTTGTATATATTTTTGAGGTCTCTTACTATTTCAAATAATTACCTCAAACGGTATAATTTTTACCGGTCATAACCTCATAAATTCCATTTAAGCTGCCTCAGGGGTATTTTCGTCTTTTCTCTTCACAGAAGAGCCTTAGAATATTATTTCTCATTTTTTGGGATTTTCTTGGAATTCTCTGTATACTCTTCCATTTTTACCCTTTTGGTCATAACTTTCTGAATTTACGATTTAGTCCCTACTTGGACTTAACTTCATACAATCCTCTCTTTGAGGTTTCTAACTTAACCCTTGGCCTGTTTCTACTCTCTTTTCTCTTTTGGGCCCTTAAGACTTTACTGGAGCCTGTAGCCTTGATTATAGTTGAGCCCCTGAAAACTTTTACTTTGCAGTTTAGTTCCCAAAACTGCTTTGACTTCTTTCTCATCTTTGGGACTTCTATTCAAAAGGGGTCTAGTAGCCTATCCAATTCAGGCTATTTCTGGTACTTCTAGGCCCAAAAGTTGGGATGTTACAATTGTCACCTCATAATGGCAAGGACAAAACCATGATCCTACCCCCAAGAGAAATGAAGTTAAATCCGAAAGTTAAGTTGAACTTTGTACGGAAGCCAGACAGGCAATAGTACGATGAATAAAGATAGGTAAGACTAGCAGATGTTAAAAGAAAAGTGTGTTTCGTCATGATGAACCAAGGGAATTAGTGGCTATGAATGAATATAGAGTGATTGCCAAAGGAGGTGGTAACTTTTATCGCTACAAACAAGGATTCTAGTTACGACAAACGTACACAATAACTCTCAGATATTGATATGGTAACTTAACAAGACACAACGACCCTCAGAGGTTGCAGGAAGCAAGATTAGTAAAGGTCAAAAAGAGAGAGGTAGCCACTATTTAAGAGCTATCAGATTCCCCCTCAAGAGGAAGAGTAATGACGAGGAGTTGAACAAGATGGTTAGGGGTTGAGTCTATACACCACTAAGAAAGTGTAGGGGCCACCTAAGTTGGATAAACTCTTACAGCCTCGTTAGGGCTGGGCCACCATGATAGAGTAGCTATCTCAAGTTCGGGAATGGACAAATAGGAACTTGGGGATAGTGAAGTCAAGATGGATAGCCCTAGTGATTCTTAAGGATCCAGAAGAAGAGAAAGAGACAGATAGCTGTGCAGGGAACTAGCTTAGAGGTTGGCATGTTTCCATTAATGCCAAGAGATACTCAGTCACCTGGGGTTTAGGTTGAGAGGCACCTTTTTTAGGAAATAAGGTCTTAGCTAGGAGTTTTCCTAGAGAAAATGGGAACTGGTCCTCCAAACTAGAATTGATGTTGCTCAAGATGGAGCAAGATACCCTATCCAAGTAGGAAAAGGAAGCAGCTGAGGCAAGGAAAGTGGAGTTGAGCTTACCCAATGGAAGTATGACTAGCCAAGAACGAAGCTAGGCTTAGATGTACCTGAGGTTAGCAGAGTACTAGAGCAAGCAAAAAGAAGAAGAACCTCATAAATCCTCTGACTTCCAGAAGCAGCTGCAAACAGAAAGAGAGGCTCCCTTTTATAGGGATAAGATGTCTAGATGGCACGCTACAGACATTCAAACAGTAAGAGCTTGCACCCCTTGCATTAAAGTACCAGGCATTATACATGTTAGAGTATGCTCGTACTCAAAAGTAGAGTAGAGGAAAGAGAAGTTACATAAGTCCTCTCTCTGTACCATTCTAAAATAGTAAGAGATGGTAAGAGCAGCTAGAAGAATAAGAGGACTCTTAAGGCAAATTGGCTTAGGCACCTAAACAGACAAATATGTGGCCTGGGGAATTGACATGAGGCCTAAGAGAATGGTATTGTTTCTTGGAACAGTTTTGGAAAATTATCAGTTAGGTGACCAACTGAGAGGAGGTAACTTTACTTAGTCCTAAAATCGAAAGTCTCCCAGAGATCTTAAGAGTATGGTACCTCTTCAGGAAGATGAAGACCAAGGATGAGTTGAAGATATAGAAACCTCCTTCGGCTGTAAACTGATACCAAGAAGGTACCCACGACTTCTTTCAGATAACCTTATCATTGGTTAGTCTGGGCTCAATTTCCTTCCGATTAACAGAGGAAAGCCAAAGTTAGAAGAGTTAGAGCCATAAGACATGAAAAAAGAGACATTCAGGCTAGCTCTAAATACAGGAAGAACTCCTCATGATACAGAGACAGACTGAGTATTGACCTGCAGATCCTTATGATAAGGCTAGAGTCAAGAATGTAAGCTAAAAATACCCAACTAAAGATAGATCAAGGAGGGTCTAAGATAGTAAAGTACCAGGGTTTAAGCCTATCAGAATCAATGTCTCAGATTCTCGTCAGTACTGTTTAGTTAAGCGTGCTCAGGCAAGAATAGCCCAAGGAAGGGTGACCCTGGAAAGTATGGTAAGAGTGTACAAAGGCCAGAAATCTCAGCTATTTTGGCAAGAATGCACTAAGTCTAGTAGAAATGGAGGATAAAATTAAGGAAGCCATTAAGCTACTTAGTGTCCCAAGTAGTATTATTTCAGACCGAGACCCGAAATTTACTCGAAGTTTTGGAAGGTCCTTACTAAACGAAATGGACACTACTCTCAAATTCAGTACAGCTTACCATCCACAAACAAATGGGCAGATAGAGAGAACGATACAGATGTTAGAAGATATACTATACGCATATGTGCTTCATTTCAATGGTAACTAGGATATGTACTTACCGTAAGCTGAATTCACTTAAGATAATCGTTTCCATTCAAATATATGAATGGTGCCATATGAAGTACTCTATGGGAGAAAGTGTAGATCTCCCTTGTGCTGGGACAGAGCTTAGGGAAATAAGTATGTAGGGTCCTGTTATAGTGGATCAGATGTCCCAACAGATTAAAGCTATTCAGTAAAGACTCCTAACAGTTTAAAGTAGGCAAAAGAACTATGCAAATACTAGAAGAAGACCATTAGAGTTTGAGGTTGGTGATCAAAGTGTTGGCAACAACACAAGTTGATTGATCCCTAAAGATTAAGAAATTGAGTTCGAAGTATGTTGGACCATTTCGAATTTTGTCCAAAGCAGGACTAGTAGTTTACAAGTTGGCCCTTCCCTTGAATTTAAGTTGAATTCATGATGTCCTCTATGTCTCCCAATTGAAGAAGTACCATCCAAACCCGACACATGTCATAAGCTATGATGACATTGTGCTCTGAGGTAGCCTATCTTTTGAGACGGACCAGAGTGAATCATCGATCAGAAAGTCAAACAGCTGAGCAACAGGCAGATTCCGCTGGTCAAGGTTATTTGGAAGGGTCTTACATTATAAAAAGTGTCACACCTTACTTATATAGTACCTTAGCATTCATTTAGAACCATTTCAGACCATGTTGGATGGTCTTACACTTAAAAATTTCAATTTGGACGTTAATTTTCGGAAAATTACTGTTCACTGTTCAGTTTTCAGATTATAGGTCTAACTTTAAAAAATCATAACTAATTCTAGAAAAATCGTATGGAGGTGTTCCAAAATTCTACAGAAAGATCTCTTTCAATTCTCTTTAAGGAAAAAATATTCAACTGAACTCATCCTCACTAAAAACGTATAGTTTATTGGATTAAGATTACTATTCATTTGGTAAAATCTGAACTTTTCAGATTGAACTGTGCTTTAACTTTGAAAATTCATATCACTCCATATACACATCCAAACAAGGTGATTTACCTCTTGTTTTAAGCTTGGGATGTGTACTATGAGTTGCCAAATCTCGTGACTTAACTCATTCATTTGATAGGTCAAACTGAAGCTCAAAACTAACTGCTTCAGGACCTACGTTTTATCCTTTAACATCTCTTTACTTTAATTCTTTTTATTTCTTTGGCATACCTAACATGGGCTTACTTTTTTCCATTCATGCTCATACATTCCTATACATGCCATAAGCTTTATAATTAAATACATGGCATTCACAACATAATTATAACATAGGAGAATTATACATTGAATATTAGTATCAATCATTAGCATCAATAATTCTCCACTTCTCCTTGCTTCTCATGCCATTAGTGCCCATCATTGATTGACCTAAATGGTTGGTTACGAAGGGGTGAGATTTGAGGGAATCTCAGTAGCAAACATTACCACATACATGCACAAGATGGATGCTAGTGTATGGTATGTAGTTTTTCATAAACTTAAGTTAACTAGTGACATGCCATCATGCTTTATGCTTGGTATAAAAATGCCTGGCCATGGGAACATATTAAAAACAACATTTCCAGCAACAATCATCATGTCACAACATCATTCAAACAACAAATACAAACCAACACATGAGCATACCATGTCAAGCACATAAAGGGTAAGTTCACTACCTTGCACCTCAAGCTTTCCTCTTACTTTTTCTTTGACTCCCTTGACTTTCCAACCATGTGGGCATTCGATCAACATCACCAAACATCCTCTTGAATGTTCCAAAGGTCCTAAACATAACCATAATGATCACACAATCCATTAGGACCATTAGATTACATAAAGTTCAAGACTAGCTTTCTTAAACCTCAACCCTTTCTCTTAGTCTTAGGGTTTTCTTTCTAACTTTTCTAATATAAATCTTATCATTTCCATCCTTAAGATCCATTTCTTGTCAATTAGGACCACTTTAGATGGCCTTAGATTCAAGAACACCAAATCAGAAAATTTTGGTTCGTGGGTACTGTTCACGCAGAAACTCCAGAATTTTTGCTCAACTTAGAAAATTCATAATTAAATCTAGAAAAATCCAAATTGAGTGCTTCCAAGTCTCAATGAAAGCTTCTTAAGTTAAATTTAAAGAAAAAAATATTTTTAGAAACCAATTCTATGTTGAACAGCACCGAAATTGTACGGAACTCGAAACTCTTCTAAAAGTTCAACACTGTTTCCAGATTTCAAATGCTAACTTTGAAAAATCACCATAAATCATACACATATCCAAATGAAGTGTTCTACCCATGAATTTAAATCTTACAGAGTGTACTTTAAGCATACAAAATTTCAGAATCAGACACGCACAGTAACTAATTCGAAATAGGCATCAAATCAGCACGTAATTCTTCCAATTTTCACATAGATCCACTTGGATCTACCATACTTTGAGGTGTTCTAGCAAGATCTAACAACCAAACTCCCTTCCCCACTCATCAACCATTTCGACCAGCCATCAAAAGGGAGAGAAGATAGATTTTTCAACCTTAAAAGAGAAGGAAAACAAGACAAGAACACATCTAGAACCAAGATCTCACCTTGAATCCTTGATTGATGACCAAAGTTGATAGCTTTCCTTGGTTCTCCTTCCAAAACCCTCTCTTTTCCTCTCCTCTTTGCCTTGGACAAAATTTCCATCTGATTTAGGGGAGAGATGAGCTCCTTAGTGCTCTCAAAATATCTCATCTACCATATTTAATGAAAGTCCAAGTGTCAAATGCCTAAGCCTTCTTGAAACCTCTCTCTTAATTAACTTAATTCATAATATAATTACATTCCAAAGTCAAGATCCTCTCCATTGGTAGCTTGACACTTGGAAAGCTTTAATTACCATCCATTAAAGGCTTGACAAGTGGCGACTTGTAGGCCAAGTAAAGTGCAAGACTCTGATTAACACTTTATCGGTGCACTTTTACTCCGGGTTTAACTTCTTTTCTATAATTACAGTGCTCTGGCCTCTGTAATTATTTTCTGTCAGATCCATAAATTCCCTTTAATTCTAGAGAGTATCTATGAATTTTCTTAGGCCATAACACTTCCTCTAAGCCTTGTATAAAAATCATTTACTAAAATACCTTTTTATCGGTATAATCTGCTCTTTAATTTATTAAAGCCATTCCATTGGCCTTTTGATTGCGGGACTAATTTTATAAATTAGTATAACCTTTCAACCAAATAAATCCTCATTTTTACATACATTTTTTAGGTCTCTTGCTATTTTAAATAATTACCTCAAACAGTGTACTTTTTACTGGCCATAACCTCATAAATTCCATCTAAGCTATCTCAGGGGTATTTTTGTCTTTTCTCTTCATAGAAGAGTCTTAGAATATTAGTTTCCATTTTCTGAAATTTTCTTGAAATTTTCTGTACACTCTTCCAGTTTTGCCCTTGTTGGTCATAACTTTTTGAATTTACAGTTTAGTCCCTGCTTGGACTTAACTTCATATAATCCTCTCTTTGAGGCTTCTAACTTAACCTTTGGCCTATATCTAGTCTCTTTTCTCTCTCTAGGCCTTCAAAACTTTACTGGAGTCTTTGACCTTGATCATACTGAAGCCCCTGAAAAACTTTTACTTTGCAGTTTAGTCCCTGAAACTACTTTGACTTCCTTTCTCATTTTTGGGACTTATGCTCAAAAAGGGTTTGGTAGCCTATCCAATTCAGGCTACTTTTGATGCTTCTTGGCCCAAAAGTTTGGATGTTGCAAAAAGCAACACGGGAGATGGAGATTGAGATAAAAGAAAAGTATGCTGAACTTTTCTAATAAGATACGCCTTAAATTTCGAAGACGAAATTTATTTAGGGGGAGAAATGTCACATCCAGTAATATGGCAATTAGGAATAAGGGTATTCCTAAATATTCAAGGGCCAAAAAGGATAAGGAGAAATAGAAGAATTATTGTGAAAAATAATTAGTATGATTTTCTATGTCAATCATGAAGGTTTGACTAATTAAGAAAAATTTGTCAAAAATAATTATGGAAAAATATTTTCAAGTCTCAGAAAATTAAGAAAAAATAAAGATAATTTTTTTTGAAAATTATATGAGGTTGTATAATTGGTTTTATGACCAAATTACCCTTGAAAAATTTACAAAGGAATTTAAGGTTGATTTAAGCTAGTTTAAAGCCTTTTATTTGGAAAATTCCAAATAAATATTTGGAAGGAGAATAAAATCCCAAAAAATTCCTATGATGTCCCAAGAAACTATAAGAAATTATGAGATTAAAAAGAGATCCTCAAATATCGAAGAGTTTTGCTAATTATTTGGACGAGTGGAAAAATCAGTAATGAGAAGGAAAATAGTTTTCCTTTTTATTTAATTATTGAGAAATTGATTTGGAGACAAAGAGGGCATTTTGAAAAGAGTGAAATAATAAAGAGAATAAATTATGGATCTGACAGAGACTAGTTACAGAGGCCAGAGCGTTGTAATTATAGAAAAGAAATTAAACCCGGAGTAAAAAGTGCACCGATAAAGTGTAGATTAGAGTCTTGCACTTTACTTGGCCCACAAGTTGCCACTTGTCAATCCCTTATTAAAGAGTAATTAAACTTTCCAAGTGTCAAGCCTCAAGTGGAGGAGTTTGACTTTTAAAAATTAATTACAATTGGATTTAAATAATTAAGAGAGAAGTTTTAAGACTAAACAAGGTGGTGACACATGGCGTAGCAATTAATTGTGATAGGTGGGTGGTTGAGATATTTGTTGGAGCATTTAGTGAGCTCTTCCCCTCCTCATTTTAAGGTTTGAATTCAGCCAAGAGGAAAAATAAGAGAGCAAGAGTGATCTTGAAGTGCAACCAAGGAGAAAACAACAATCTTGGATCAAGTAAATTTGGAGTTAAGGTTAGTGGATGATTCTAAGTTGTTTCTAGCTTGATTCCCTTGAGTTAGATGTTCCCTTCCTTTTGTGCTGGTCAAAATGTATGATGTACATGGGAGAAAGTTTTGTTGTTAAACAAAGCTAGAATACTTTGAGTTAATGTGGTTTCAAGTGGTTTTATGTGTTTTTGAAAAGATTTTATGGTTGGTTCTCTAGAGGTATGATTCGGCCAAGATGAGAATCCTAACCTAGAATGAGATTTTCAAAGTTTTGATGCTTTCATTGTGTTTAAAATGGAAAATGGTGTAGGATTAACCTGAAGAATAAGTGTTAAAAGCCATAGAATCAAAGTTGTAATTTTTGGATACTGAACCCTTTTGGTTTGGCCAAGCTGAAACTGGAAGAAGGAATTTTTTGTGTGGTTAAATCTAAGTAGATATTTGGAGTTTACATGAAAAATCATGTAGGAATGGGTCAAGAGGGAATTTTCAGGGTTAAGGAAACAAACTCTAAAAATTCAAAGAACAAACATGGAAAGCTTTAAGGGGTTTAGGAGTTACTTAAGCTATGTTATTAATTTTTATATGGGATGGTTGGTAATCTTGCTGTGTTTTTGTGATTTATCATGTTAGGGTTTCTTAATTGTGGAGAAGAGGAAGAAGGTCAAAGAATCAGAGAGCATTAGATTAAGGTAGTAAGATTTAATTAACTTTAATGTTGATTGTTGCATTGATTGCTATACAATTTCATGTGCTATTATGTGGTTGAGCTAAATGATGATGATGATGATGATTGTGTAGCTATATTCCTTGCTTTGAGTGCCTTGGTTATTGCATGTTAGAGTGCTACATGTATGAGGTAAAGTAGTTGATGCATGTTGATGTTTTGGTTGATTGATCTTGCTACTGGGATTTCATTGAAATCTCATCCCCCATATGTAACCTAATATTTTAGGGGTTGAATCATCAAAGGGTGGCTTTAAACCCAAGGATAAAAATGGTGATGAACTATGAGGAAACAATTATGTTTGGTCATGTATAAATATATATGCTTGACGCTGTAACCCTAAGCAAAATGCCGATTTCAAGCCACATTTTTATTATGTTCCCGGACGAATTTCTTCATGAAATTTGGTATGCTTAAAGTTCAAATCATGAGCTTCAAATCAATAGGTATCACATTAAAAATGGCTAACTATACAATTTTTAATGATTTTTCAAAGTTAAGGTGCAGAATCTAAGAAAGAGTTTTTACCAAAAGGACAGAGGTGACTTTCACAAATACTTGACACTTTTTCAAATAGAATTGGTTCACAAGATTATTTTTCTTGAAATAGCATTCAAATAGATTTCTATAGAATTATGAGCCACTCCATTTCAATTTTTCTTAACTAAGTTATGATTTTTTGAAGTTGGATAAAAAAACTAAATTTTTACCAAATGAATAGTAAAAATTTGAAAATCAACGTTTTTCATAGAATTTTAATCCCAAGGCCATCCAATATGGTCTAAAATGGCTTTAAATAAGCCCTAAGCCATACTAGAAGTAAGTTGTAACAGTTGCCTATTGTAACATCCCAAATTTTGGCTCATAGATACAAGTAATAGCACAAGGAATGGATGATTATTAAGTCCAATGCAACAAAAGTCCCGGAGATCCCTCGGAAGGAAAAAGAGATTTTCCAAGGGCAAATGTGTAAAACAATAGTGTTCAGGGACTAAATAATGATGAACTAGAAACAACTAAGGGCTAAAGGTTATGCCAGAAACTTGCAAGAGATGGTTCCGAAGGTTAGGCCTAAGGAGGGACCAAATTGCAAAGAAAAGATTCATAGGCCAAGTAGGAACCTAATTGTAAATAATAAAAGTTATGGTCAGCCAATACTTAGAGTTAGCAAAAAGGGCCCAAATGACTTGGAAAAATTCCAGAAAAATGGGAATAGGATCCTAGAGCCGATATAAGGCTAGATATGACGGAAATGCCTGGAAGTCATTCTAGGGTTTTGGACAATTTGAGATAGTAACTTAAATTAAATTATTTAAGTTACGAGACGGCCTCAAATAATCAGGAAAAACTGAGGAATAGTAGTTGAAGAATTTACACAGATTGTAAAATTAATTTCGTCCCTAGAAATTGACAAGGTTAACTTTAATTAAATTTAAAGCCTATTTATACCCTATCTGGGGAAAGTCAAAATAGCTATCTAGGGTTTGACTTTTGACTTGAGAAAAATTAGAGGAATTTCTCGTGATAAAAGGGAAAGAATGAAACCTAGAGACAGATCAACAAAGTTATGAGTCGATATAAAGAATTCAAAGAAAGTAACCTTGATTAAGTATTATTTAATAATATTTCTGGGAAAAGGAGAAAGAAAATATCTACAGACCATCATGACGCCGCTGAGTCAGCATGATGAGTCATCAAACGCAATCATGACACCTACGAGTCATCATGCTGAGTCACCAAATGCAATCATGACTCCTACGAGTCATCATACTGAGTTAGCAGAAGATATTTATAGACAGCATAAAAATCAGAACGCAGTATGAGAATATTTTAGACAGTCCTTTGTCTAGCCGTTATAATGAAATCTCTACTGCGTGACTCAGTAAGTTTAAGTAGCCTATTAGTAGAGCTAATTATTTTTATCTATGCTCCTCTAAGATGGCGCCATATATGTACTTAATTAAGATGAGAAAATGGTGCCAGAACATGTCCCAGTGGTACCAAGTTAGTTAGGACTCAGAAAAAGTACCCGATATGGTGCAGAATGGCAAAATAGGTGAAGGAATGCCTAAGGGTTATATTTTGCACAAATTTTATATTAATTTCCTCCCTGTTTTAATGCCAAAATGATGAAGGAATATGGAAGAGACAAGTGTACGGTTAGATGGGAAAAGAAGGTATTACGTGTACGGTTGAATACAAGACATATGTACGTCGGATGCAAGACATGTGTGCGGTTGGATTAAAGACATGTGGCTTGATGATGTAAGTGTGATGTCATCAAGATGAGGTAAGCATGATGCCATAGGACACATGTCATCACAAGATAAAAAGAGAAAAAATAGACGGTCCATATCAAGCCACGTATTTTTAAGATCAACGGTCGAGATTCAGTCTTGTTTTCTATAAATACCCCTCCCCTCCCTATCATTTCGTCCAAGCACAAGGAACCTATGGGGAAGCTCTTGTAAAATGGTTTTTAGAGAGAGAAAGAAGAGGGAGAAAGAAAGGCTAAGTGGTCCCAAGCCAAATCAAGCTCTAAAACAAGGTGTGTGTACCGTTTTTGATATAGTTTCTACCTCCCTTGTTATTTTTGAGCCTGGTGGTTGGTTTGATTGGATTTTTGATGATTGAAATCCTATGGAGAGGTGCTGCACGAAATTGATGAGGTTAGGAAAAGATGAAATAGATGTTAGAAACATGTTTAAAGGCTTGGAAATAACAAGAATCAAGTGGTTTTGTGTTGATTTTGCAAGAAATCCAACTTTCCCTTAGTTTGTGATTTTGTTTGACCTTGAATGTTCTAAATGGTTAGGATTAGATTTTGATTGTTTTGAGCTTGGAAATGGATTCTACATGCCAAATTATGTAAGAATAGCATGTGGAAATAATTTTAGGAAGATTGGAATTAAAACTCAAAAGTTAGAATTCAATTATGTTCAAGAAAGAACCAAGTAAGAAATAGGTTGGTGTCTTGGTTCTAATGAATGTTTGGCATTATGTATAGATGTTTTTAAGACCTTGGAACATCCAAGAGGATGTGTAATGGTGTTGACCGAAAATCCATAGGGTTGGAAAGACAAGGGAATCAAAGGACAAGCAAGAGGAAAGCTATGTTACAAGGTAGTGAACTTACCTATATTTTGTGCTTGATATGTACGCTTGCATGATGTGATTGTGTTGCCATGATATGGCTAAGCTATGATGAAATATTTGAAAAGTTATGTTTACAAGTTTATGTTATGTTTTGCCTTGGCAATATATTATGAAAGCATGAAATGCTTTAGCTTACTTTCCATGGCATTCATGTGTTAATGTTATAACATGTCATGTATGTGCATTATGTCTTGCATGCTTATACGTAGTGTTTGCTATTGAGATTCCCCTAAATCTCACTCCTCCCTAACCAACCATTTAGGTCAATCAATGGTGGGCAATAATGGCATGAGAGGCAAGGAGAAGAAAGTGGAGAATTATTGACATTAATGAATGATGTTATTATTCAATGTGTAATTCTCCTATTATGTAATTTATGTTATGGATGCCAATGATGCCATGTATTTAATTACAATATTTATGGGATGAATAGAAATGTATGAGGATGATTAGGAAAGTGTAAACCCAATTTATGTATGCCAGAGAAATAGAAAGAATTAAAGTAAAAAGAGGTTAAGGGATAAAACAGAGGTTATGGAGCAGTGAGTTTGTAGCCCCAATTTGACCTATCAAATGAATGAGTTAAGCCACAAAATTTGGCAGAATTATAGTACACATCCCAATTTTTAAAATGAGTGCTAGATCACCTTAATTGGATGTGTACACAGGAAGATACAAATTTTCAAATTTAAGGCACATAATCTGGGAGTTCCTGAATTTACCAAATGAATAGTAATTTTTATTGATTAAAATGTATGAATTGATCATGGATAAGTCCAGTTTGATATTTTTTCCTTAAAGAGAATTGAAGGATCTTTTCATAGAATTTTAAAACACCTCAATATGATTTTTATCGAATTAGTTATGAATTTTTGAAATTGAGCCTGTAATCTAGAATTTGAACAGTAAATTGTAACCCCAGTAATTATGTTAAAATTTTTAATCCACGGGCTTGTATTTTGACCTGCTTGAACCATAACGCTTACGGATGCGTACTCTAAGGGGTTAAAGGTAGGATGTTTCACCTACCAAATTCTGATCTTATAGGTACTTGAGACTCTTATAATCACATAACAGTTTGATGGTTGCGCCGTATAACTAATGCCTCCATATCTTTAAGGCATAAACAATCATTACTAGCTCCGAGTCATATGTCAGGAAATTCTCCTCATGAGACTTTAGCTGTTGTAAGGCATAGGCAACAACTCTGCCTTGCTGTACTAGTACACATCGCAATCCCTATTTACTCACATCTATGCACACTATATATGGTAGTATCAGATCAGGGATCCCTAGTACTGGAGCAGAGGTTGACCTTGCTTCAGCTCTTGAAAGCTCGCCTCATACTTACTGTCCCATACGAACTGCTGAATCTTCTTGATGAGCTTGGTTAACGATTGGGCAAACCTAAAAAAGTTCTATATAAATCTCCTATAGTAACCTGCCAACCCTAAGAAACTTCTTATCTCTATTACTGTCTTGGGTTGTTCCCAGTTGCGTACTACTTTAACTTTACTGGGATCCAAGACCACACCTTCTTACTTAACTACATGGCCTAGGAATCTAACTTCATCGAACTAGAACTCACATTTACTCAGCATGGCATAGAGCTGTTTCTCCTATAGTGTACTGAGAATAGTCCTTCGATGTTACTCGTGTTCCTCTCAAGATTTGCAGTACACAAGGATATCGTCAATAAAGACTATGACAAACCGATCTAAGTACGGGTGAAAATCTGGTTCATATAATCTATGAAAGTAGCAGGGGCAATCATTAAACCAACGGCATCATTAAGAACTCATAGTGTCCGTATCAGGTCCTAAAGGCAGTCTCTAGAACATCCTCAACATTTATCCTTAACTAGTGGTATCTTGATTATAAATTGATCTTTAAGAATACCGTAGCTCTAACCAGCTGGTCCAGCAGATCATCAATCTGTGGTAGGAATACTTATTCTTTATCGTTACCTATTTAGCTCCTAATAGTCTATGTACAACCTTAACCTACCATCCTTTTTCTTAACGGAGAGTATTGAAGCACCTTAGAGAGATACGCTAGGTCTAATGAATCCCCTTTCTGTTTCCTTTACTCCGCCATCTCCTTTAAGTTATTCGATAAGGTGTATTTGATATTGTCTTTGTCACATCCAGTATTATGATAATTAGAGATAAGAAATATTCTCAAATTATTGAGAATTAAAAATAATAAGGAAAAGTCAAAGAATTTTGATGGAAAAAATTACAGTAATTTTCCAAGCCAATTATAGGAAATTGACTAATTAAGGAAAATTGGTCAAATGTAAATAAGGAAAAATAGTTTTGACCCATGGAAAATTAAGGAAAAATGGGGATAATATCCTTTGAGAGTTATATAAAATTATAAAGTTGGTTTTATGACCAAATTACCCTTAGAGAGATTATAAGAGAATTTAAGGGTGATTTAGGCTAATTGAGGGATTTTATTTGGAAAATTCCAAATAAATGTTTTAAGAGGAATAAAATTCCAAGAAAATTCCTATGAGATCCCAAGGAATTATAAAGAATTATGGAATTAAATGGAAACCCTCAAGTGTCCAAGATTTTTTCCAAATAAATGTGAAAAGTGGAAAAATCCCTAAAGAGAAGGAAATTAATTTTCCTTTTTATTTAAATATTAGGAAATTAATTTTGAGACAAAGAGGAAAATTTGGGAAGATAATAATGAGGAGAATAAATTAAGGATCTGACATAAAATAATTACAGAGACTAAGTTACTGTAATTATAAAAAAGAAGTTAAACTCAGAGTCTAAAGTATACCGATAAAGCAAGATTGGTGTCTTGCAAATCCAAGGGATCCTATTAAGCCATGTGTCAAGCTCTTGAAGGAGAAGATTTGAAGTAGCCAAGTGTCATTCCATGAATGGAGAGGATTTTGACTTTAGTAAATAATTTCATTTGGAATTATGTTAATTAAGAGAGAGGAATCAAGACTTAGTAGGGTAATGACACTTGGACTATCATTAAAGAAGGTGGTTGGGATATTTTGAAGCCTTAATCAAGCTCTTCTCTCCCCATTTTCAGATGTTCATTTCGTGCAAGGGAGAAAAATAGAGAAAAAGAGAGAGTTTGAGAGGAAACAAGGAGAAAGGGAGCACTTTTGATCATCCTAGCAAGGTTTCAAGGTTAGATCTTGGTTCTAGAAGTGTTCTTGCTTTGGTTTCTTTCATTTTTTATGGTTTAAAATCTGTCTCTTCCCTCTCTTAATGTGGACCAAACTGATTAATTAAAAGGGGAAAGAAGTTTTGATCATAACACTTGCTAAGACACAACAACACAAGCTAGATCCTAGTGTTGGCAAGTGAGTTTAAGTGATTTTAAAGCATTTTTCATGGTTGTTGTTGTGAGAGTTATTTTCGGCCAAGTGAAGAACTGGACCCTAGGATGAGCTTTTCATTGTTTTAAGGCTTCCATGATGCTTAAAATGAGGAATGGTGTAGGGTAGACTAAAAGAAACAAGTGTTGGAAGCCTAAAAGCAAAGCTGAAAATTTTAGGTCAAAACCTCTAGTGGTTTGGTCGGTTTGTGGCTGGAAGAATCAATTTTATTTTCACAAATCTAAGCCCATTTTTGGAATCTACATGAAAATCCATGTAGGAACAAGTTAAGGAGTGATTTTTAGGGTTAAAGAGAACCAAATCTAAAACTAGTGAACAAAGGAGGGAACTTTATGGTTCAAGAATCATTTTGATGTATGTTCTTGCTTTTTCATGGTTGGATAATGATTCTTGCTGCCATTTTGTTGGATCACATGGTTAGGGTTTGATATTTGCCAAGGGAAAGAGGAGAAGGAAGAAAGGCTAAGACTTTTGAAGCAAGGTAGTAAGTTAAACCTAGCTACTACCACTAACTAGCATTGTTGATTATTGTATGGTTAATTGCTATTATTGTGATTGAGCTCTCTTGATTGTTATGTGGCTGCTCTTTATAGTATCTTGCTTTGACCTTTGCATGATTGAGTTTGCCAAATGATAAGCATGTTAGTTCATCCATAGTAGCTAATGTGATCATGCATAATAATGATACTTGCTTGGTGATATAGTTGGTTAATTTACTACTGGGATTTTCAAAAATCTCATCCCCCAAGAATCATGTAACATTTTAGGGCCTGAATCTTCAAAAGGGAAGCTGCAGATTGAAGGTTGATTTGTGAAGTTTAGCCACAAAATTCGTGAGCTTATTTTGGTTATGTAAATATTAAACTAACAGTGCTGGAAGCACACTGACCCTTACCGGTTCATGCGACTTTTTGATTATGTTCCTGAATGCGTTAAATCGTGAAATTTAGTATGATGAAATATGACATCCTGAGCTTCAAATTGATAGCTAATACGTTAAAAATGGCCCAGTATACGATTTATAATGATTTTTCAAAGTTAATGATCAGAATCTGGACATCAGGGTTTTTGGCAAATCGACAGTGTTGTTTCCTCAAAACCTTGACGCTTTCTCATAAAGAATTGGACAATGAGATTATTTTTTCTTGAAAGAGGACTTAAATAGCTTTAATTAGAATTTTGAATCAACCCAATTGGATTTTTGTATAATAAGTTATGAATTTTTTAAGTTGGGCCAGAAAAACTGGATTTTTACCCGATGAACAGTAAAAATCCAAAAATTAGCGTTTTTATGGTAAAAAGTGAGCCCAAGACCATCCAATGTGGTCAAAAATGATTTTGAAAGGAACCTAAGTCAATATTATAGTAAGGTGTGACAGTCTTCATTGACCTTACTTAATACTTTTGTCAACTTTAGACTATATTTGCCTACCTTAACTTTATCTTGTATCTTGTTGAACTTAGTGCATTCTTGCCAAAAATAGCGAACATTTCTGGCCTTTACACTCTCTTACATTACCTCCCAGGGTCACCCTTCCTTGGACTACTTTTGCCTGAGTACGCTTAACTAAACAGTACTGACAAGAATATGAGGCACTAATGCTAGTAGGCTCAAACCCTGTACTTTACTGTCTTAGACCCTTTTGGTTCTATCGTTAGTTGGGTCTTTCCAGCTTACATCCTTGATTCTAGCCTCATCTTATGTATTTGCCTGTCAATACTCAGTCTGTTTCTGTATCATAAGGGGTTCTTCCTATATTTGAAGCTGGCTTGAATACCTCTTATTCAGGTTTTATTGCTCTATATTTTCTAACTCTGGCTTTCCTCTGTTAATCAGAAGAAAATTAAGCTCAGTCTAATCAATGATAAGGTTATCTAGAAGGAAGTCATGGGTACTCTCTCTATGGTAGTTTACCACTAAAGGAGGTTTCTCTATGTTAAACTCATCCCTGATTTTCATCTTCCCAAAGAGGTACTGTACTCTTACTCTTATGGCTCAGCTATTTTCCCTTAGGCTCGGTCTACTGTAACCTCAGGAACTATTGCGCTCTACCGTAAGCCTCTTCAGGATCCATAGTGACCTTGGAATACTATCATCACTTTAAGCCATTTTAAGATCTCTGGGAGACTGTGACTACAGGATTGAGTAGTAAAATAAGTCACCTCTACTGAGTTGGTAACTTGACTAATCATTCCCCAAGATTGTTCCAATAGCCAATATCATTCTCTTAAGCCTTCTTCAATTCTCCAGGCCACCTATCTGCTTCTTTAGGTGCCTAAGCCAATCTGCCTTAGGAGTTCTCTTACTCCTCTAGCTGCTCTTACCATCTCTTACTATCTTAGAACGGTATAGAGAGAAGACTTATGCAACTTCTATGTCTTCTACTTTACTTTTTAGTATGAACATACTCTAACATGCATAAAGCCTCATATTTCAATGCAAGGAGTGCAAGCTCTTACTGGTTACTGTGTCTATAGCGTGCCAACCAGACATCTTATCCCTAAAAAGGAAGCCTCTCATCCTGATGCAACTAATTCTGGAAGTTATAGGGAGAGGACTTATGAGGTTCTCTTCTTCTTCTTGCCCTTCTCTGTCAAGCTCAGGGACATTAAACCCTAACTTTGTTGTTGGCTAGTCATGCTTCCATTGGGGTGAAGCCAACTCCGCTTGTCTTGCCTCGGCTGCTCCCTTTTCCCACTCAGACAGGGTATCTGCTTCATCTAGAGTAGTGTCAATTCTGACTCGAAGGAGAAATCTCCCAATTTCTTTGGGAAGACTCATAGCTAAGACCATATCCCCTGTGAAGGATGCCTCTCATCCTAACCCCAAGTGACTGAGAGTATCTCTTAACATTATCAAGAACATGCCAACCTCATTAAGCTAGCTCCCTACACAGCTATCTGTCTCATTTTATCTCTTTCTCTTCTTCTTGATCCCCAAGAATTCTATTAGGGCTATCCATCTTGAGTTTACTATCTCCAAGTTTCTCTTTATCTATTCAGGGACTTGAGATAGTTACTCTATTATAGTGCCCTAGCCCTAACGAGGCTGTAGGAGTTTGTTCAGCTTAGGTGGCTGCTATACCCTCTTAGTGGTGTACAGACTCAACCCCTAATTATCTTGTTCAACTCCTTATCATTACTCTTCCTCTTGAGGGGGAATCTCATAGCTCTAAAAAGTAGCTACCTCTCTCTTTCTGATCTTTACTAGTGTTACTCTCAGTGACCTTATGGTCTATCAAGTCTTGCCGAGATACCACCTCAGAATTTGAGAGTCACTGTCTCTATTTGTCACGACCAAAATTCTTGTTCACCGCAATGAAAGTCACCATTTTCTCTGGTAATCATTTCTGTATTCATTCACCGCTACCAATTCTCTTGGTTCATCATGACAAACACACTTTCTCCTAACCTCTACTAGTCTTACCTAGCTTCGTTCATCGTAGCCTTGTCCGCTACCTGAAGAACTTTCATGTCCTAGCCTCACTATGATCCCCAACTAAGTCAGCTACTTCCTTTCAGTCAATTAAGGAAGGGTCTGTCTCACATCTCTAGGCCATTAGCACTTTTGGTTTCCCTTATCCTCAGGGATCACTAGTAGGTGGAAAGCTATCTTTGACTCTTTCTAGCTTTTTATATCCATTTAGGGATCGAAGATAGCTACTTTGATCATGTTGTCTTAACACCAAATCAAGGCTACACTAACTGTATCTAACTTAGGCTGCCAATCGACTCTTTCTGTTAGGGTTTAGACTCATACCTCTATCTAACTTATAAGCCATTATCTTTTCTTTCTCTAAAGAGGAAGTTTCTTTGTCTTTAATCAGTGGCGACCCTTCTTAGCTTATGATTTCGTTTCTAATTGAGGACTCAAACATCATCTTCTCAGTGATCCTCAATACTTATATTCCCCAGAGCATTCACCTCCAATCCATAACCTTAGTTGGACCTTAGCTAGTATTCCATTACTAGCTCTAACTTGAACTGGACTTTTCTAAATCCTCACAGATAGTTTTCTTTTTCCTATGCCAAAACCTTTGCTCTGATACCAAAAATGTCACACCTTATATCATATCTTAGAGTTCATTTAGAGCTATTTTGGACCACTTTGGATGGCCTTAAGCTCATAAAAACGTAACTAGACGCTGATTTACAGAAATTACTGTTCACTGTATGTTTTTCAGATTTCAAGTCCAAGTTTGAAAAATCATAACTAATTCTAAAAAAATCGTATAGAGGTGTTCTAAAATTTCAAAGAAAGCTCTTTCAATGCTCTTTAAGGGAAAAATATTCAATTGGACTTATCTTTGGCCAATTCATACATTTTAATCCATAAAGATTACTGTTCATTTGGTAAAATCTGGAACTTCCAGATTCTGTGCTTCAATTTTGAAAATTTGTGTCTCCTTATGTACACATCCAATTGAGGTGATCTACCTCTCATTGTAAAGCTTGAGATGTGTACTATAAGCCTGCCAAATTTCATGGCTTAATTCCTCCATTTGGTAGCTCAAACAGAAGCTCAAATCTAACTGCTCCAGAACTTACGTTTTATCCCTTAACTAACTTTTGCTTTAATTCTTTTTATTTCTTTGGCATGTAAAACTTAGGCTTACTTTTTCCCATTCATTCTCATATATTTTTATTCATGTCATAGTCATTCTAAACACATACATTACATCATGGGCATTCATAAACATAATTTACAATATAGGAGAATTATACATTGACATTAACCTCATTCATTAACATTAATAATTCTCCACTTTCTTCTCCTTGCTTCTCATGCCATTATTGCCCATCATTGATTGACCTAAATAGTTGGTTAGGAAGGGAATGAGATTTGGGAGAATCTCAGTAGCAAATAATACCATATTAATCATGCTAGATGGATGCTAATGCACTACATGCAACTTGTTTATTCTCTTGTTAATTAAGTGACATGTTAGCATGCTGAAAGCTAGCTTCTTAATGCATGGCCATGGAGACATAATCTACTCATTATGAATAGCAATTACAGTAGCTAAAACATGTCACAATAACATTCAAATAACATGTACACAGCAACACACAAGCATACAATATCAAGCAATGACAATAGGTAAGTTCACTACCTTAGACTTCAAGCTTTCCTCTTGCTTTTCCTTTGATTCCCTTGATTTCCCAACCATGTGAACCTTCGGTCAACATCATCAAACATCCTCTTGGATATTTCAAGGTCCTAAACATAATCATAATGATCATGCAATCTATTAGGACCACTGGATTATATAAAGTTCAAGACTAGCTCTCTCGAACTCAACCTTTTCTCTAAATTTTTGGATTAATATTCTAGCTTTGTAAAAATTGTTCCCTTAGGCTAATCCTACACAATTTTATCCAAGGAATCCAAATATGAGCTTGGATTCTTGAAAATCCAACTCCTTTCCCAAAAGATCAGTTTGGCTGAATAGGGGGTTCATAACTCTAAAAATTCTAACTTTAATTCCAATGCTTCCAATGCTTGTTCTTTACATTTATCCTACATCATTTTTTAATTTAAACACAATGGAAGCATCAAAAATATGAAAATATCATCCTAGGGTATAGATCTCATATTGGATGAACACTATACCCAACAATCATATCATAATTCTTCCAATTTCAACATAGATCCACTTGAAACAACCTCTAATCAATGTGTTTTAACCAAGTTTAACATCAAAATCATCCTCCCCCAACTCTTATTAATTTTGGCTAGCACCTCCCCTTAGGGGATTCCATATTTTTCAACCATTAAACTCAAGAATACAAAGCAAGAAACAACATAGAACAACCTACTAACCTTAGATCCAAGCTTGGTTGATCAAAGATAGGTGTCTTCCTCTTGATTATGCTTCAAGAAATAAAATTGCAAGAGTTTCCCCTAGTATTCTCATGTTGGCCGAAATGGAGGGGGAGGGAGTGTCTATTTATAGCCAAAACTATGGCTTGGATGAACTAAAATGCCCTTGGTGGCTCCTCATTTTTCCGTACATTTTTGAAATCTCTAACTATTTTAAATAATTACCTCAAATGGTATACTTTTTACCAGCCATAACTTCATAAATTCCATTTAAGCTGTCTCAAGGGTATTTTCATCATTTCTCTTCATAAAAGAGTCTTAGAATATTATTTTCCATTTTCAGGGATTTTTCCAGGAATTTCCTGTATACTTTCCATTTTACCCCTATTGGCCGTAACTTTCTGAATTTACAGTTTAGTCCCTGCTTGGACTTAACTTCATACAACCATCTCTTTGAGGTTTCTAACCTATCCGTTGGCCTATTTCTAGTCTCTTTTCTCTTTCTAAGCCCTTGAGACTTTACTGGAGCCTCTAGCCTTGATTATACTTGAACCCTTAAAGACTTTTACTTTGCAGTTTAGTCCCTAAAACTACTTTGACTTCCTTTCTCATCTTTGGGACTTCTGCTCAAAAGGAGCTTGGTAGCCTACCTTCTTTAAGCTACTTCTAGGGCTCCTAGGCCTAAAAATTGAGATGTGATAGATTCCATCGTTTGCCTCACTTTCACTTTGTCACCAGTTTGTGGCTTATTTAGGGATAATTTATCCCTTTTACTTACATTAATAATTCATGATTAATTCTTTTCATGCATATTACCATTCCATCAATACACTAGCTATTTCCATACACCATCATATTTAATCTTGTATGTCATCATCATTATTTAACATCAAATAATATTAATAGCATATTCATATCGTATATTGACACACAAATTACATAATGTAATATGATACATTTCCTCAATTCTTTTCCTCTTTTCCTTACTTCCACTTCATGCATCTTCTTACTTGCTCATTAACACCTATTAGGGTTAGTTAAGGGAGGGTGAGATTCAGAAGAATCTCAATAGTAAGCAATTACCCATATGTATGCGATACTAATGCTTGGGGGATGACATGCTTGGTTATATATGCTTTCATGCATTTATGCTTATAAAATGACATGCTTTAATGCTCAATGTTTAATTCACACATGGACATAGAATATACAAGAAATAAAGCAACATTCAATATTTCATAATCTAAATCATCATCAAGAAATATCAACATACAAGCATACATATCAAGCACACAATAAAGGTAAGTTCACTATCTTGTGTCTTTAAGCTTTCTCTTGCTTCCTTTGCTTGCAACCACCAAGATTGCTTGAACAATCTTTCCCTTCCTTTTTCTTGGTGTCTCATGGTCCTAGATTCATTGCACATTAATAACCAATTCATCAAGACCATGAAAATCACTAACAACTATTACTTTTAAACTTGATTCCTCTTTAACCTTAACTTTTCACTTCCTTATTCTTAAATTCTAAAACCATTCTCTTGAGTATTTCCCACTCAATTTTTCATGAAGAATCCAAATGTGAGCTTGGATTTAATCCTTCCCCATGAACTCCTTGAGATCGAGAGGTTTCCCTTTTGGGGTTCAAAATTCTATCTTTAATTTTAATGCTTCCAAACTTGTTTTCTCAACATAACCCTACATAATTTTTCATTCTATACTCACTGGAAGTAACAAAATCATCAAAATCCAATCTTAACACCAAGAACTAGCCTTGGCTGAACAATCCCTTTAAGTTACATAATCATGGAATTCATTTAATTTCAACATAAAACCACTTTGGCCAAATGGGAAAGTAAAGGGTATTTTTAATGCATTACTATTTACTTTAATTAATCTCATTTACCTTTACCATGACATGTGGTACTTGATTAAATTTCCTCCTTTATGATCTAGCCATGTGTAATCAAGATTGATATATGTCTAGACTTCTAGATTGCTTACTTCTTATGCGACATGTGTTTCATGGTAAGGTCATGATCTTGTCATATGTTTCTTGTAGCCTGCCAAGTGTCTAGCAATTTTCCAACCAATAAAAAGCCTTACATATGGCACCACATTGAGGAGGAAGAAAATAAAATGTCCATCTCCATTAACAGGCTACTTAGCCCCACTGAGTCACATAGTAGAGATGTCACTGTATCAGGTAGATAGAGGACTATCTAAAACTTACCCTTACTATGTTCTGCTTTCTCTACTATCTGTAAATATCTTATGATGACTCATAAGATGAATCAGCGCCTTCATAAATGTATCTTGGCAACTCAGCATGTGACTCAGCACCCTCGTAATTACCTTTAGAAATTTTCTTTGATTTTGTCTCTTATTAGGGGGATAATAATTATTTAATGTTCAAATAGAGCATTTTTATTCCATTAAGGGCTCCAAAAATTTATCCATCTATACCATAGTCTTCCTTTAATTATGGAGAAATCTTATGAATTTTCTCAGACCATAACTCAGCCCGTAGGTATTTCTTTTTGAATTTCCCATAAAATGTCCTTAAATGGCATAACTGACTTTTAAATAATCTTAAAGCCATTCTGTGAGCCTTTTAGGGTAATTTTATCATTTTTTATAGCCTCTTAACTCATAAATTCTCATTTTTACTTACTTTTATGATATTTCCCCATGACTTAAATAATTAAATGTAGCTGCATACTTCAAAATGAGCCATAATATTAGAAATTCTATTGAAGTCATCTGAAGGGCTTTTTTTTTAATTTTTAACCCCTTATGGGCCTTAAAATCTCATTTGCCATTTTACTAAAATTTTCTGGGATTTTTCTAAAATTTTATGGCGTACTTTCCATCATTGCCCTTTTCGGCCCAAAACTTTCTGAATTTATGATTAGTTCACTGCTCAAGTTTAGCCTTAGGAATCATCTCACTGAGGTTGATGCATAACCTTTAGCCCTTCATCACCTCAACTTCTTATATTATTAGACCCCTGAGGCTTCACGGGAGTCTCTATCTTCCTTTTTTCTCAGTCCTAAAAAACTTTTACTTTACGATTTAGTCTCTAAGAAGCCATCTGTCCCTCTAAAGAACCTCTGGGACTCTTGCCAAAAGGGATCTAGTAGCCTTCACATCACAGGCTATTTCCTGTGCCTTTGGGACAAAATTCAGGATGTTATAGAAAATGAAGATCATAAGAGATCCAACGCAAGTGGCCATCAATTGTAGTATTTGGGAGATGACATGGATTATGAAGAATCCACTATTTAATTATTTGATTCAGCTTGAAAAGACGAAGAGTCAGGCTAAAGGACTCTAAACCAAGTGCTTCTTGGGAGCCAATCCAAGTGTTTTGGTATTTTAATATTCTTCTATGTTTTTATGGTAAAGTTGTTTTTATGTTTTTTTTCTGAATTTGTAGAATTTTTTGTGCTCTTGAGGTATCTCACTTTGGCAGCCAAGATCAAGAACAATTAGGAGTACAGATCAAACAAAAATAGAGGCTTATCATTGTTGAAATTTAAAGGAGTTTCTTTTCTACTTCTGTTGCCTTGGCACTTTAGAAGAGTACCGTGGTAAATTTATTAGCTCAGTACTTCAGCTTATATCAGATGACATTTGCCTTCTCTAGTGCCGCAACACACTGCCTAGTTGCCATAGTACTTTTAACAGTATAGGAGAAGCTTGTTGACACCTTTTCTGGGGCCAAGACATATTCCATAAGTGTCGTGACACAACTAATAATAGGATTTAGATATTTCTCATCCTCATTTGATCCTATTTCATCTTCTTTTGCCAGGGAAATATTAGTATCCTTCTCCCTTACCTCTTTTATTGCTTAATCTTTACATGATTAAACATATTGAGGACAATGTGTAATTAAAGTATGGGTGCAGGTGTTATTTTTGCTTTTGCTTTTGCTTTTTTTCAATCTAGAGCTGGTAATATGGGTTGTGGCCCGCGGCCAGCCCGCCAACCCACTCTAAAAAGGCGGGTTAGGGTTGGTTTTTTTTCAGCCCGCCGAAAAACGGGTTACAGCAACCCGGACCGTTTAACCCGCGGGTTGGCGGGCTGGCCCATATAACCCGCCATTTTTTTTAAAAAAATCTTATATTTCCCCCTTTTTCGGTTTTCCCTCCCAGACTCCTGACTCCAAACCAAAGTCACTAACTAAGACACTAATCTGTAAGTCATAACCCTAACCCTTCCAGTTTCAACAGCCGACCAGCGTCCCCGACTCCCCCCATCCCTTGCCTCACTCGCTCAGGCGCTCCCTCACTCAGTCACTCCCTCCTCTCACCTCTCGGCTCTCAGTCACTCCCCAATACTCAGTCACAGACTCACGGTCAGTATTCACTCTCAGAGTCTCAGTGCAACGCCGACAGTGCCTGACTCTCACTCCCTCAGTCCCTCCGACGGTCCGAACATCACCGCTCACGGAGTCACGGTCTCACGCTTAGGCTCTCACGTCATGGCTCACCCTCACCTCACGGCACGGTCACTGGTCACGCAGAGGCAAAGTTCGAGAGACCGAGCAAGCAGACTCTCATCTCACACAGACACCCCTCTCTCAAGTCTCAACTCAAATCCTCAACCTCAATCTCACTCACTCTCATCTCTGGCGACTACCGATGGACTAGGGGCTCTTGGAGTTGGTGGCTGGTCTCACACTCTCACTCGCAGGTCAGAAGCAGAGACAGAGATCGCGTTCGCGTTCGCATCGCTTGAGTCCGTCTCCCTTCTTCATTGTTGTCGAACTCCAGTATGGGTTTTTCGAGCTCCATTGCTCCAAGTCTCCCTCCTGCTCTGTCGGTGATTGTTCTTTTCTCCAGTTCTCCCTCTACACTCTGCCTCGCGCACATGGTCACTCAGCAACTCTGCTGACTGCTCGCCTGTTCTGTGTAATTGTGCTCTCCTCTCCCTCTCAGCCTCTCGGTAATTTGCTAATTCATTGGAATACTGGGTTGATTAAGTCATTAATTTAACACTTGTTAAGGCTGAGATTGTGACTGGAATACTGGATTGATAGATTGATTATTCTTTCTTCAGTTAAATTTCAATTTTTTTAGTTATGTTTGGGCGGTTTGGCTGTTTGAATTTGATTGAAATAGATTAGTAGAATTTTTTTTCAATGTTTTCTTGTTCGTGTACGTGTAATTGTTGAATGGAAATATGGAATATCTTTTGCAGTATACATTGTTAAACCAAAATGGGTGATGAGGCACATAAAAGAAAGTATGTTGACAATGCTGCTGAAAGTAATACTATTCAAGATGAATCTGCTCTACCCGTGTCTTCTATGCCTGAATCAAATAAAAGGGCTAAAAACACAACATCTGAGGTTTGGAAGTTTTTTACTAAAAGTATTATAGATGGCAAAGAAAAGGCTACATGTAATGGGTGTGGAAAAGTATATGTAGTTGGTGGTAAGGATTATGGGACTTCAACTCTCTAGCGTCATGTTAATGTATGTGTGTCTCTTCCAAAATATAAGAACATTGGTGCCATAATGATAGATCAAGCAGGGAATGTGAGGGCTAGACAAATTGATCATAACAAGGTCCGGGATAAGATTGCTTTTGCTATTATTAAACATGATCTTCCATATTCCTTTGTTAAGTATGATGCAATTAGGGATTTACTTTCATATTTAAATCCTGATTACAAGAACATTACTAGAAAAACTGTTGTGGTGGATGTTTCGAATTTCTATCTTAGTCAAAAAGAGATCCTAAAGAAAACATTAGCAAACAGTCTTTGTAGAGTGTGTTTGACTTCTGATTGTTGGACTTCTATAACTGGTGAAGGATATCTTTGTTTGACTGATCATTTTGTTGATGATAAATGGAAGCTTAATAGCAAAATCCTTGCATTCTCTAAGATGGATCCTCCTCACTCTGGGATTGAATTGGCTAAAAGGACACATGATATATTGAGGGATTGGGAGATTGATAAAAAGGTATTTTCTATTACTTTGGATAATGCTTCAGCAAATGATAATATGCAAAATTTGCTGAAAGAATAGTTGAATCTGACCAATAGCTTGATCTGCAATGGAGAGTTTTTCCATGTGAGATGTTGTGCCCATATCTTGAATCTCATAGTGCAGGAGGGCTTGAAAGTAACAAGTGATGCTATGCATAAAATCAGGGAGAGCATTAGATATGTAAAGCAATCACAAGCAAGGTTCATTAATTTCAAGAAATGTTGTGACAATGTTGGGGGTATTGAAACTTCAATGGGTTTAATGCTAGATGTACTGACTAGATGGAATTCAACATACACAATGCTTGAAAGTGCTATTAGATATCGTCGTGCTTTTGTTAATTTAGTTTTTGATGACACCCATTACCACTATTGTCCAACAAATGAAGAGTGGTCTAGAGCAGAAAAGATGTGCACATTCTTAGAGCCTTTTGCAGTGATAACAGACATGATTTCTGGCTCATCATATCCCACTGCTAACATGTATTTCATGCAGATATTTACAATTGAGTTAATGTTAAAATCATATTTGGATGATGAAGATCCAATGATTCAGGATATGGCTGTGAGAATGGTTGAGAAGTTTGACAAATATTGGAGTGATTATAGTGTAATTCTTTCTCTAGAGATTGTTCTTGACCCAAGGATGAAGTTTGATGTCATAAAGTTTTCTTACTCAAATCTTGATCACATCAATTATAATGATAAGGTTGAAAACATTAAGAGCAAGTTATACTATGTTTTCAATTATTATAGAAATATGGGATCATCAACTTCATCTTTGGTCCCTTTTGTTGGAGAATCAAGTTCAACTTCTAATCTCAATATGAGAACTGAGATGGCAGCACCACCTTCTGATCTCTACCTCTCATGATAGTGATGATGAAGGCACCACCTACTTGAAAGCTTTTAGGGTGGGTTTGAAATTCTTCAATACTTATGACTTAAATGTCTATTTTGCTGTCCCTTTTCATTACTTAGCTTTTACTAATTCTTTATTTTAATGATTAATACTGCAGAAATATCTTAAATGTAAGAGCAAAGATGCCACATCAATTGAAAAGTATGAGTTAGACTATTATTTGGAAGAAGTGCCCCTTGATCCTAACTTGTTTGTGAAATTTAATGTTTTGGAATATTGGAAAACTAATGCAGCTAGGTTTCCATGCCTTTCAAAGATGGCATGTGATATTCTTAGTATTCCAATTACTACAATTGCCAGCGAATCAGCTTTTAGCATTGGTTCAAGGGTTCTCACAAAATATCAAAGTTCTCTTCTTCCAGAAAATGTTCAAGCTCTTATTTGCACTCGGAATTGGATTCTTGGTTTTCCTAGTCGTAATATATTTGTTTTGTATATATTAAGCTCACCATAGTAGTAAATATGCTAAGACTTTTTTCTTATATGTGGCAGATACATCCGAGTCCGAGATCAAGAAGAAGGACATTGTTGATGTTGATCTTTTGGATGCTTCAGATATTGCTTCTAATATCATTATTGTAGATTGAAAATCATTAGATTAGACCTATTTTGTTTGAAAACTTTGTATGATTAAGACTTGTTGAAGCCTTGAAGGTTATGTTTCTAGTTTTTGTGTTGGATTTGCTGATCAAATCTGGATTGTATAACTTATAATTGTATTTTGGTAATAGTTTGGATAAATTTATATTTCAAAAACATGCTGTAAAAAAACATTGAAAAAAAATGGCGGGTTAGGGTTGGCTTTTTGCCAGCCCGCCAAAATATGGGCTGAAGCAACCCGCACCGTTTAGCCCGCGGGTTATAGCGGGCTGGCCCACAACCCGCGGGCCAGCCTGTTTTCCTAGTTCTATTTCAATCCTTACTTGTCATTACTTGTTCTTGAACAAATGATTTTCAAAAATAAAAATTAGCGCATTGTTTGAGTTTAACTTTGAGACTTAGCCATCTTAAGATTGTTATTGAATGAGATTGAAATAGGGAGGAATGTTTCAAATAAACCTTTAAGCCTTAGTCTTTTGTACAAATCTTGAAGATCGACTATCAGTAGAGGGTTATTTTTTAATGAGACAAACAATGGATTAGTCTATGAATATTTTGAAACCTGGTTCCTTTAAGAAATTTAATAACCTTTATTGGCTAAATAAAGCTTTTGTTTGGGGAAATGACTCATGAGAAATAAGGAAAAAAAGCAACAAAATGAAATAAAAGAAAATAGAGATACAAGTCAAGGAGAGTTAAGAGTTGGGCTAAAGGCCTCTTGGGGAATCTATCGAGGTAACTGACTAACTGATGTTGTATTACCCATGTGTAGGGTCGCATCAAAAAGGGACCTCCAACAGCCTAAGGTTATCTAAAAAAAATTAGAATAAATCAAATTTTCTCCCTGATGATCCTTAAAGAGTTACATGCTAGCTTGGTTAAATAAAGGCATTTTAAATTTTCTAAAAGAGTTGGGTAGCTTGATATTCCTTTACAAATCCAATTATAGCACTTGTTACTATCTAGTCCTTCGGTTATGAGGAAGTTAATGGATGAGTACAGTTGGTTAAGATTATTGGCTTAGTGATGTATTCTAATTAAACAATTAATTGAATTGATAGCAAGACCTAAGTATAGGGATGCTCATTGTTAGAAATTTCCTACTTCATGCACTTATTGATTTGGAAAATGACTTTTCCTTTGCTTGAGGACAAGTAAATATGCAAGTATAAGGGTTTGTTGACTCTATAAATCTTACTAATTTAAAGTCTACTTTGAATATATTTGGGGGGGTCATAAAAGCAAAAGTGAAAATATTTTCATAAATTGGCAAAGAAAAATTTATCAAAGGCATCATATAAGTACAAGACAAATATTAATAAGAAAATTATGTAAAATTGATAATGATCAAATCCCATAGTTTTTTTCACTCACAAGTGCTTATTATTGCTAGGTGTATATGAACATTATAAGCAATAAAGAAAGGAGTTGATGAGCAAGAAAGGCAAGTTGAGAAGATCTACTGATGTCAATTATGTGCAAGGTGCTATGATACTCCATTATAAAGAAAGAAAGCAACATCATTAGTGTCATAGCACCAAAGCAGAAGTGCTATTGCGCCTTGTGTAGAGAAAATACGATGCTTTTGGTGCCCAGCACTACAATAAGAGTGCCACAACACCCTGACAGAACCCAAAACACAGTTTCATTTTTTTTTGGCTATAAAAAGACTTAGAAGACCTGATTTTCATCATTCTGGACACCATCTTTGACTGAGAAATGAAGAGAGTGGCTAGAAACACTTGTTTGGACCAAATTAGAGTTAGGTTTTGGGATTATTTAAGATCTTAGAGCTCGACATAGGAAGATTGAAGAGATTCAAGCTTCCTTTATTGGTTTTTCTAAACTTCTTTCCCTTTTCTTTCTTATTCTTTGATATGGACATGGAGACTCTATATATTTCTTGTTCTTTCTCAATTATGAGTAGCTACTCTAGGATTATTTCAAACATTTATATGGATTGAAACTCATATATTCCTCTCTTTTAGCATTTATTGAATTTATATTTTAAATTTATCTTGGGCCTAATGCTAGTGATAGGCCACTACTTTAAATATTTTGTTTATCTTAATTTGACTTGAGAAAGCTAATTAGCATATAGAAATTAGATAAATTCGTGTTTGACTTGAAATTTGCTGATTGAATGAATAGTTTGTTGGTAACATAGAGATATAGTTACTAACCTACTATTATCAAATTAAGGTTAGTATTTCAAATGATCTTCATTAAATGTTACTAGAGATTGAGCATTTTATGGGCAATTAAAATTTAGTTTTGACTTGAGAGATCTTAATCAAATAATTCAGAATCTTAGACAAACACATAGTTTCAATTAAATACCAGTTGAGATGGATTTAGTTGGGTCTCATGAGGTACAAAAGGGAGAAATAATATTAGGCTCCAATTTTCTTGAAATCAAATTTGCAATTTTTGTTATTTTATTATTTTGGAACAACTGAATTTTAAATTACAATCTTTTAAATGATTGCACTCAACCTAATTAAGAACACAAGTGTGACAATTAAATGATTTTTGACTTAATCCTCGTGGGAACAATATTTTTATATTACTTGCGACTCGTGTGCTTATGGTTTACGCTTGACAGTAAACAAAAGCCTTCCCTGATGGATTAACACATGAACTATCACCTAAAAATATTTGAAACCATGGGATGAGATAAAAGTCTAAGTAACTAGCTTTTCAACTCATCGTACATACTAATATATACTCATGAGGTGTTAAGTAGGACAATTATCAATTCTCAAGAAATATTGATATATCAATAAAATTATAAAACATGTATAAAAAGATAATCTTAATTACTTGATACTATCGAGTAGATGATCGCGATAGGATCTTAAGAGAATTTATCTCTTATAACCCTAGCCATAAAGACACCACAAGATTAATCAATTCCTTGATACTATCAAGTATTCTGACGAGAATATGAAGATGCAACCAAAGCTCACACAAGATAAATAAAATTCTAATCCTAAGATATAAATGCTAAGACGATGCCTCACTGATGATTATTTGACCTTAAAAGGCACCATTTAATATATAAAGAGAAAGGAAAATTACTTAAACTTCAAAAATAAGTTTGCTATCTTAAAAAGAGAAAATTGAATCAAAACATAATCTTCTAGAATAATCCTTGACCAAAAGGCCTTATTTAAAGAAAATAAAAAGAAAAACTCCCTAAAAAAAATTAAATCAAAATTAATGCATAATAATTCCTTCTAGATGCTTCTTGAATATTTTTGGATGTCACTTATGATTCATGTCCAAGGCACATCCTTGTCACATGCTCCACATGGGCCTTTACATCATCTTAGACTCTTGTTGAGCTCACTAAATCATGTTATGGAGGTTTTAGGGTGGCTTGCGCATGTCCTATCCATGTAAGCATTCTAAAGCTATAAATTCTTTAAACAATTTAGAGGGCTTGTTGGGCCTCTAAGTGGATGAGTGCTTTTTGGGTTTCAAGACCTCGATATTAACTGCCTCTTGGTATGCTATCACAACCAATAAATAAAACTAAATTGATAGAAATAATCTATTAAATTAGCTCTATAATAGTATATTGGTCAAACATCAAAACTCAACACTTACTCCAAATTGTAGACCTAAAATTTTCTCTAAACAACACAAAATCATTACCATTAAATAGATTTAATTAAGCAGAAAAAAATTTCATAAAAAGAGTTTAATGAGAATAGGTCAATTTTTCTCACTTAAAAGATCTACAAAATGAAACCCTAGAATAAAAGATGGAAGACAGGTGTTAAACTGCAAGATGAAGAAGATGATGCTTTCTCTCCCCTATAATGGTAAAAAAGAAAAACTTAGGGGTAAATTGAAGTTAAAGATGTTTTTTTATTGGAGAAAATGACAATTTGGAACCGATCTATTTTCCTTTTTATTTTTTACTTCTTTTATTTTTACTTAATAATCTCCTTTGCTTTTAATTAATTTTATTCATAAATCATATTTTTGGTAAAACTCTCTTTACTTGATTAATTACAAGAAAAAATTGCATTTAGCATAAAATAATTATTCTTTCCAAATATTTTAATCCTAGGAATAAAAATTAGCATGTTATAGAAGTAGTCCAATCTTACCCAGTTTGCAAATAGTAAGCATTCTTCATACTCGTTTTCTCAACTATAGTAGCTTTAAGAGGCTCTTTACTAGCAATCAAATCTGGTTTAGCTTGATTGAGCTTATCTATCACTACATCCACTAAAGCTCTACTTGTAGCCAAGAATAGGCACCCAACAATTAGTGGAATCTTTTTATATTCTTCAATGTCCAACATAATGAAATTAGCAAGATAGATAAAAGAGTCAACTTTCACCAATACATCCCTAATAATGCCATAAGGACAAGAGAGACTTCTATAAGCTAATTAAAGAGTAGAAGTGGTAGGATTGACTTCTCCTAGTTGAAGCTTCTTGAAAACATATAGGGGCACAAGATTCACAGCATACCTCCAATCACACAAACCACAACATTCAAACTTGTCACCCACCAAACATAGACTAAAGAAGAACCTAGGATCCAAAGAAGAACCTAGGATCCTTACATTTGAAAGGAACATTAGACTTAATGACATTGGAGATCTCCTTGTTTAATGCCATAGTCGTAAACTCAGTAAAGTGCTTAAGAATTACAGAAGCGAAAAGAAATTCTTAGGGATTTTCAAACAATTGCATATTAATATTCCATTCATTGAAGCACCCCTTTTAGACTCGATTTTGCATGAGGATTCAAGAAACCAGGATGGCATTGCAAAATTCAACCATTTAGATACTGATCTAAAGCCCACTCAATTTTAGCCTATTTAAGGCCATTAGAACAAAAGTCTCGTAACTATCTTAATCTTCAATAAAAACCACCCTCGGCCTATTAGGCTTGATTTTGTGTGAGGATTCTAGAAAGTAAGATGGCATTGAGAAATTCAACCAATTGAGCTCTGATCGAAACCCTATTCAATTTTAGCCTCCCTGAATCTAATAGGACAACAATCTTATCACTATTTCAATATTGTATGGAAACACTCTTGTTGAGCTCAATTTTGCATGAGGATTCTAGAAAACAAGACGGCATTATGAAATTCAACCATTTAGGCACTGATCGGAAGCCCATTCAATTTTGGCTTGTTCAAATCCAATAAAACAAAAGTCTCATAACTATCTCAGAAGTTAGGGAAAACATCCACAATAGGCTTGAATTTGCAAAAGGATTCTAGAAAGCAAGACAATTTTGCGAAATTCAACCATTTGGGCATTAATCAAAAGCCCTATCATCACTATTTTTAGATTGTATGGAAATATCACTGTTAGACCCAATTTCCATATGAATTCTAGAGAGCAAGACTGTATTGCAAAATTCAACCATTTGGGGACTGATTGGAAGCCCATTAAATTTTAGCCTATTTAAATCCAATAGAATAGAATTCTCATAACTATCTCAAAATTCATGGAAAACACCATATGAGGCTCAATTTTGCATAAAAGATTCTAGAAAGCAACAAGGCATTGCAAAATTTAACCATTTGGGCACTAATCAGAAGCCCATTCTGTAACATCCTAAGTTTTTATCGGGTTTTAATAGCCTCTTTTGGTTGATTTTGAGGATAGATTAGCAATTTAATCTTGATCTTGGTGTTTGGGTTGAATTTGAGGTTTGTTGGAGGAATAGATGAACGTACCCCTCTCAGGGTAGGCTTTGTGTTTCGGGAAGGTTTGACCGCGGCGAAGTCTTGGGGACGCCGCGGCGAAGTTATTCTGGTGAGCGAGGCTTCCCTTTCGGGAAGGTTTCGCCGCGGCGAAGGTAGGGGTATGCCACAGTGAATGTTTTCTCGGCGAGCGAGAGTTTCCTCTCGGGAAGCTTTTGCCGCGGCGAAGTCGGGTTTTCAGGCGAGTAATCCCTCTCGGGATTAGTTCGCCGCGGTGAAGGGTGCCGAATCTATATAGTCACGGGAGGGGTTCAGTGTGTGAAAATTAGAAAATCTGAAGGAGGAGAGAGAAGCTCTGCTAGGGTTTCGTTGTTGAGGCTTGGGAAAGACATTTCTAAGGATCCATTACCTCAAGTAAGTGATTTTAACCTCTAATCTACTTTCTTTCTTGGAATTTCTGAAGATTTTTGGTGGAACCCTAGGATTTTCTAGGTTGTGATGGAACTGAGGTTTTTGACCGATTGTTTTGAGTTTAATTGATTGCATTGGGTTAGTTTAAGTATTTAATCGGTGTAGTTTCCTTGGATTTAAAGAATCTTGAATTTTTGGAGTTAGGGTTTATGGAGATAGGTGATTTGGGATTGAGGATGATAATGTAGAGGTTGATTTTGAGTTTTGTGAATTGGGTTATGTTAAGGAGGGTTTAATTGGATGTTTAATCGGTTTAGATTGTTGTTAGAACCTCAATTGTTCAAAATAGATGTTTGGGTGTAGAATTCCTATAGTGGGTCCTTGAGGTTATGAATTTTAATTGATGTTTGGAAAGGAATTAAGGTTTTAATGGATTGGTATGATCATGGAGTGTTGCCTTGATAGTTATACCCTTTGAGTTGGGTAGAGTTTGGTGGGAGATAGGAATTTTGTGTCCCCAAGTATTGTTTTTGGCCACATTATTAGTTTGAAAGCTAATATATGTTGGCTGTGTGTTTGTGTGCTTGTGTAGACTGGTTGTGAGTCTTGGTGGTGCACGGGGCCACATCGTTGGTTTGTTGTTCCTTGCTCAGGCGAGAGGTAACCACTTTCCAATCCTTAGTACTTGCTTCTGTGGTATTGTGAGTAGATTTGTGTTTTGTGCTCCAAGTAGTAATTGTGTTCAAACTATATGTTGTATATAGAAAAGGAAAACCGTCTTGTGGGGTTTTGATTAATGATAAATGAAATCTTGAAATTGTGAAGGATATGCCACTAAATGAAGTTACTTATGAGATGTTCAATTACTATTTGATTAAGGTTTGAGCATGATGCATGATTTGGGAATTGGTGAGAGTTTTTGATATTTACTACCACGTGGTAAGACCTCCATTAATGCATGATGGTTGGCTCAGTACGTCCCCATAGTGAGGGATAGGCCTTTTGGTTCCCTACGTCCCCCAAGTGAGGGATAGGCCTATTATGGCTCCTTACGTCCCCCATAGTGAGGGATAAGCCGGGTTCGGCTCTTGAAAATCCCCCAAAGTGAGGGATATGGTTGATGGGATTGCATCATTACACCGGCATTAATTGTTGTGGCTATCATTTTATAATATTACTTGTGAACTGCCCCACTTGACACCTCACGAGCACCTATTTAGTAGTACCTTGAATTGGAATGGTTGGTTACTGGGACTTTGTCTCACCCCGTGGTTTACAATGTTTTCAGGTGAAGTTTCTAGGCGTGCGCCTTCGGGAAGAGACGCAGAGGCTTAAGCTTGGTTAGCTTTAGGCCTCTAGCCTTTGTTTATGTATGAATATGTTGTATATTGTCACAGTTAGGGTTCTTTGAAATATTTTGATTACCTGGCCTAATTGTAAATTGGAGAATATGTTATCTCCTCGTTTTAGTTGGCCAGAGGCCATTTCTATTGTGTTATGAAACTTTGTTACATGGTTGAAAACTAATTGGATGGGCTGCTTTGATGTATGTTGTTATTACCCGGCCGGAGGCTCGGAGGCCCAGTAGATTATGAATGAATGATCTCAGTTGCATGCAACGGACTCTGAGTTGGAATCGAGTTTACATGTTAATTCAAAATTTATGCAAATTTCTTCCTACTATGGTAGTTCATTTAACAGATTTCCTTTTCTACCATAGTAGTGATTTTGTGATGAGTTATAATGTTATGAGGTTAAGGGTTTTTTACAAATGGTATTCAGAGCTGGTTTGTTTCTTTGAAATTGTTTCTTTTCCTAGTGGCAATATACATACTTCATACATACCTTCCCTCTTTGTTTTGTGTTTCCTTTCTTTCTTTACTAATGAGGGTTTCCATCCTTAGTTGGGGAGAGGAAGGATGGTACGGACACGTCAGACAGATCCAGCCGGTAACGGACCGCCTCAAGAGAATGAGGCCTTTTTTAGACAAATGTGGGAGATGATGACCGCGGTGGTGGATGAAAGGTTGAGGAAGTTTGAAGAAGATTTTACAAGGAAGCATCAAGAGTCGGTCAATCAAGAGGACCGAGAGAATGAGGTGACGATGGAGGCACGAGGAGTAGGAGAAAGGGGGGTTAGGAGTGGTGATCGAGCTGGAGATTTACCTCAGAGGGAGGAGCATCGAGCAGCTAGCCAGGGAGGAGATACTTCAGAGGGAGTGATTTACCCTCCGCTACTGAATGACATCACCAAGGTATGGAGAGAGGTGCATCGTCATGATCCTCCACAGTTCAAGGGAAGTTTGGAACCGTCAGATGCAGAGAAGTGGATTGAGCGGATGGAGACAATCTTTACTGCTGTTCCTTGTCCTTCCCCGCTCAAGGTACAAGTGGCGGTCACCTATCTTGTGGAGCAAGCAAGGCATTGGTGGGATAATGCAAGACCTTTTGATATATCTCAGTTGGACTGGGATACCTTCAAGCGGATGTTCTATGATCACTTCTTTCCGAAGGAGTTGCGAATGGAAAAGCAATTCCTATTCTACTCCTTGAAGCAGGGCGAGATGCATGAGGATCAGTTTATCACAAGGTTTATAGATTTGGCAAAGTATGTGCCCAGGCAGACGGAAGATCATTCACTCTGGTTAGCTCAACAATTGATGAACCGTGCAAGGCCGGAGTTGAAACAGCAGTTGGCCTTGTTAGAGGTCACAAGACCTTTGAGGAGATGTGTGTGAAGCTGCGGGCTGCTGCTAGGAGGACAAGAGAGGTGGTAGAGGCAAGAAGGGCTGAGAATCAAGCTAGAGCGGCCCGTTATCCTGGTCCTACAGGAGGAGTGGGGAAGAGGAGTCAATACATCTCTGGGAGCTCGAGTAGCTCAGGGAGGAAACAGGAATCAAGAGCAAAATCAGAGGGCGAATGCTTAGAGGGGCTTTATGCAAAGGCGCCAGAATCCAAACAATCAAGCTGGCGGGGGACAGGTGTCACACCCTGATAATTTTATTCTAATTAATGAATGATTTGTGACTAACTAAGGCCAAATAGTATAGTAGACTGGTAGAGGATCCAGGCTATGAGGAAAAATCAGGATAGGGACATAACGGTCATTTTTGAAAAGATCGGTCAAGAAAGGGCAGTATTGGAAATAATGTCCAAAATTCCTGAAAATTCCCAGAAAGTCATGAAAAATAGAAAGGAGGGTACAGAATAATGTTTGAGGCTTAGAAGATGAATATGAGATTAAAAATAATTTATCAGGAAATTATTTGTAATTATTGGAATTTTTGGTTAATTAAGGAAAATTAGCCAATTTCCATTATTTAAAATATATAGAGGCCTCAAAAATTCAAGGAAAAATATGGATAAATTTGTGACATATTATCCTAATTTATAAAATTATTTCCCACCTTTGGATGTACAGAGGTTAGCTTAAAGAATATTTATTACCGAATTATTATCGGTAGAATAGTGATTTTTGACAGAATAAAATTTAGAAAATTATAGAGGGAGGTAAAACTTGAGAAAAATCATGGATTACCCTTGGAATGAGGGGGATTTAATGAGGTGTTGAAATCGAAATTTTGTGACAGTAAATTGGACAGGATTGTTGGAAAATCGGACCGGAAATACACAAATAATCAGTGGATTGCACTGGTTATTGGATGAGTCATTTTTTTCCAATATTGAGAGCAATATTTCGGCCAAAATTAGAAGGGGAGGACAAAGTTGGAATTTTCCAAATTGTTCAAGGGCATAAAGGGAAATAAGAGACAAAACAATAAAATAATATTTATTTTCCACATGAAAATCACATGGTGATTAGGTGTCCATCCATGTGTCACTTTCTTATGGTGTGTGCCCTAAGATTTGTCCATGTGTAAAGTAGAAAAAAATGGACGGCCGAGATCGCATCTTTTTCCCGAAGGGCATTTTTGGCATTTTGAAATATCAAAGCCTATAAATACCCCCTTCCATGAACAATTTCGGCCAAGAGGTTTTGTTGAGAGGGAATTTTGTGTTCTTGAGTTCTAGGAGAGAGAAAGGAAGAAAGAAGAGAGAGAAAGAGAGAAAGCAAGCTTAGACACCTCTAATCGCCGGTTAAGAGCTAATTAAGGTATGTTTATCTCCCTAAGTGTTAATTATTTTTAGTTGATTATTTATTTTAGGAAGATTAGGATTAATTACCTTGATTAATTATGGTTTAGTGATAGCTAAGATTAATCATGTTATTTGATTAAGGATTAGTAAGTGATTAAGATTAGCTACCCTAATTAATTAGTGATTAGTTATGATAATTGAAGGATGATTAATTACGGTTAATCATGTTGATTAAGGATTGATTAAAGCTTAATCATATTGATCAGAGAATGATTAATCATGTTGATTAAGGAATGATTAAGGATTAATCATGTTGAGTAGAGAATGATTAATGGTTAATCCAAAAGGGATTAGTGACTTAATCTTAGAGGATTATGACTATGTGACTTGAGGACCTTAATTAAATATTGGATTAAGGACTAAGGGTTAGTGATTAACCAAGAAAGCATGATTAATCATGGATTAAGGAAGAATTCCAAGACCTTAATTGAGGATTAAGGCTTGGTCAAACCAAGGTCAAAGGTTTAGGAAAGGTATACAGAAATTATAAATTGAAAGGCACAAGGGTAGCATTATATTGAGAAAGAATGGTATACTGGATATGGAATTTACCATACCCTTACTGTATGGTTGATAGGCAATTCTTCTGGAAACCTAGGAGGATCTCCAGCAAGGGAACAAGGAGGAAACGTTAAGCGTGGAATTGAGGTAGCGTGAACTGCAATTATTTTGTTGATCTGCATTTGGTGTATCTGCTATGTGTGTTTATGTGCCATGAGAATGTTATGTACAGATGATGTGAACTCCTTGCAATGTATGCCTTGGCTCTTGCATGATTGAGTTTTGACCAGAATGATTATATGCTCCATGATATGATGACATGGATACAGAATGATTATGGCATGGCATAAAGACTAGAAATGTTATTATACTGCATGTAGCATGACATCTTATGCATGTTGACTTGATGGTTGTATGTTCAATGCTACTGGGATTTCTATGAAATCTCATTCCTCCTATAACATGATATCCTAGGTGCCACTACTGCCAAGGAGAAGGGAAAGGAAATAATCATGGCTTGAGGAAGTTATGAATTATGTAATGTATTATACGGTTTTGAACCTTTCTCTTTCAAGCCATGTAAGCATACTATGATCATGAATACATGATATGATAACCTTTTTGGAATGTATATTAATGATAGAGTAGCTTTACGTGCAATTATGGTATGATTATAGTGAAAAACGAAATGCTGTTAGAATTAGTGAAAAAGGGGATAAAAATGGTCTAGATTTGACCAAACTTTGACCAATGAAGACCCTGGTCAAATGGTTGACTTTTTCCCTGAAATTTGGCATGCAAATAGATCTTATTTTTCCCTTTAAAATGAGTGGTAAAGCGTCACAATCGGAGCTCTGTGTAAGAAGTTATGCCTTTTCAAAGTTAGGCAAAAATCCTGGAAAATAGAAAAATGACCAAATGAACAGTACTTTTCGAAATTGAAAACGGATGCGTTTCTGATTAAAGCGGAACCTGAGGTCATTTTTCCTTGATAGATGATGTTAAGAGCTTTGAGTGAGACTTGGAACGACCTTGTTTCAATTTTTCTAGAATTAGTTATGATTTTCCAAAGTTATGCCAAGTTTAAGGTTACGGTGAATAGTAATGCGGGAAAAGAAATTTTCAAACTCAGGTTTTTCAACCCGGTAACCTTAAATTGCGCTTCTGAATGTCTTAACTTGGCATAATATAAGGTCGTAAACGTAAGGTGTTACATTTATGGTATCAGAGCAAATGGTTCTGGCACTCAGGACAAATTTTTAGACTTTGTATGCTCTGAATCTTGAGGAAAGCATGTGATAGTGCCTATTAATGAGTTTATTTGGTCATTAGGATTACAGAAAAGCTCAGGTAATGGCTGTCTGTAGTGGAAGTGGAAAATCCGGAGAGACCATCAGCAAGGTCATGCCCGGTGAGCGATATCCATGGTGGTATGATGAGACATGGTGGTACGAGGATATTGAAAGGTATGGAGAGCTTAGCACCAAATCCCCAGCTACCCAGGTAGATTACTTCGGTTTCAAGGGGAAGGCTCTAGAGAAAGACATTGCCACCGTTGCCTCTAATGATATAGCTCCAGTTATTAAGATACCTACTAAGGATGAAGCAGGTCCAAGTAAGATCCCTACACTTGAAATTAAGAAAGAGTTCCAGTACCTTCCTCAGCTAGTTCGAGAGTTCCAGTTTAGAAGCCGTTTTATTAAGCCGTATGAGCACCAGGAAGCTGATGTATACTTAAGGTTCTTAGATGACATTAAGAGCCTTTATTATTGGGTGACTAGAGAGGACCGTACCTTGGGAGACGATGATTGGATCCAAGCTCTGTATCGTGTAATCCCCAAGACATGGAAATGGAATGAAGGAATTAATGAGATAGACAATCGCCTACCCAGATGTACTTTCCTGGAGATGGTCGACGCCATAGAGACCTTTGTATGGGCTACTTTTCCATGAGCTGGTCATGGCTAATGCTAGACTGATGATGTATATAGTGTAGATAGTTTTGGACTGTATATAAGTTAGGCTAACTGCTAAAAACTCTGTGTAACCCTTGTGTTGCTGTACAAATGTTTGTTATATAAATAAGAAGGGTATGTTTTTATGATAAATGATTAAAGAGTTCCTTTATTCTCCCATAGTTAACTAAAGAACAAGCAAAATGGTGAGAACACGGAGAGGAGGAGCAAGAAACACTCCTGAGGAACCACATAGAGATCCTATCCAGCAAGTAATGAATAGGCTGGATGAACAACAACGAGTCGTACAGCAACTACAAGAGGCACAGTTACGGCAGCAGGAAGAGAGAGACGCTGTTATAGCAGCAGCGGTAGCAGCAGCGATTGCTCAGTTACGACAACCTGAGCAAGTGCAAGCTGAAGCAACCCCACAAGCCCAACAGCAAGCACCTAATGAGCAAGCAGGATTGGTTGAGAATCAAGGAGATATTCAGCAGTGGATTACGAAATTTTGCAAGCATAATCCACCAGAATTCAAGGGTTCATTAGAACCACAAATAGTTGAAGATTGGATTACCCGACTGGAGAAGATCTTTCGGGTAATGGGATGTTCATCTGAGATTAAAGCTCAGATGGCAATTTATAAGCTAGAAAAGGAAGCGGATCAGTGGTGGAACAACACTGAGTTGGTACTGCAAGCCAACAACACCCCAATAACATGGGAGGTGTTTAAAGAAAGATTCTATCAGAAGTACTTTCCCCGATCAGCACAGGATAAAATGGAAGCTGAATTCCTAGTGTTGCAGCAGGGGAATAATGAAACTTTTGATGACTACTTGGCAAAGCACATTCGACTGTCCCGTTATTCTGCTTATTTAAAACGTCTCAATGATGAACGGTGGAATACGGAGAAGCTGGTCAGAGGATTAAAGCCGACGCTAAGGGAGGTCATGGCGCCTCAACAGATAGAGAGTTTTAACAAGGCAGTAGAAGTCTGCCGTATTACTGAAGCAAGTCAGAATCATCGAGGAATGATGCCAATAGCTTTGAAAGCTGAGAGACCCCCATCGAGGCCGAATCAAGAAGGAACCTCTTATGTTAATAAGAAGAGGAAGAGGCCTGGCTTTGGCAGAAAGATGAGAAGAGGGGGCAGACGACCTGAAGGGTTTGATATCACACGAAGGGCCAAGGAATGTGAAAAGTGTGGTAAGAATCATGGCGACAGGCCATGTTTATTTGGCCAGAACGTGTGTTATAGATGTGGGAGACCAGGACACTTTTCGAAGGAATGCCCACAAGGGGTAGAAGGGACGAGACAGCAGACCCAAGGCAGGGTGTTTGCCCTTACACAGGAAGAGGCCCGTAAGTCACCTGACATGATCCAAGGTACGATCACTGTTAATGATTGCCTTGTGTATGCCATGTTTGACTCAGGTGCTAGCCATTCCTTTATATCACATGACTGTGTTGGGCGATTGGGTTTGACTGTTGATACCTTGCCATATGATATTGTTGTTTCTACTCCCACTAGTCCTAAAGTTGTGACTTCTAAAGCATGCCTGAATTGTGTGGTTTGTTATCAGCATTGTTGCACTGCCATTGACTTGATATGCATGCCTTTTCGTGATATTGAGGTGATAATTGGTTTGAATTGGTTATCTGCCAATAACATACTTCTAGATTGTGGTAAGAAAACGTTAGTATTACCCTCTAAGGAAGAAATCCCTAGAAAAGAAGTAAGTTTAAATTTTATGACTGAAGCCGAAGCGAGTAGATGCTTACGGCACGGATGTCAAGGATATTTTGTATTCTTCTCAATTCGAGCAGAGGTAGAAGAAGGAATCGAAGAGATACCGATAGTGAAAGACTTCCCAGAGGTATTTCCAACAGAGATCAGTGGACTTCCGCCAGAGCGAGAAGTGGAGTTCACGATTGATCTTGTACCAGGGACAAAACCAATATCCAAAGCTCCATATCGAATGGCTCCCAACGAAATGGTTGAGCTAAAGAGACAAATTGAGGAGCTGTTGGAGAAGGGTTTTATAAGACCAAGTGTATCTCCCTGGGGTGCTCCAGTACTCTTTGTGAAAAAGAAAGACGGTAGTCTAAGGCTATGCATTGACTATCGAGAGCTAAACAAGGTGACGATAAAGAATAAATACCCTCTGCCGCGAATTGATGATCTGTTAGACCAACTGGCAGGAGCAACGGTGTTTTCCAAGATCGATCTACGATCGGGATATCATCAGCTGAGGATAAAGACAGAAGATGTTTCGAAGACTGCATTTAGGACCCGATACGGACACTATGAGTTCTTAGTGATGCCGTTTGGATTGACAAATGCACCTGCTATTTTCATGGATTACATGAACCGGATTTTTAGACCATACTTAGATCTGTTTGTAGTAGTTTTTATTGATGACATACTAGTGTACTCCAAAACTCAAGAAGAGCATGAGCAGCACTTGAGAATTGTGCTGAGTACACTGAAGGAGAAACAACTCTACGCCAAGCTCAGTAAATGTGAGTTTTGGTTAAAGGAAGTTAAATTCCTAGGCCATGTGATTAACCATGAAGGTGTGGCCGTAGATCCCAGTAAAGTTGAATCAGTACTGAACTGGGAGCAGCCTAAGACAGTGACAGAGATACGAAGTTTCTTAGGGCTGGCAGGTTACTATAGGAGATTTATCCAGGACTTTTCTAGAATTGCCCAAGCGCTGACAAAGCTAACCAGGAAGAACCAGCAGTTCTTGTGGGACGAGAAATGTGAGGCAAGTTTTCAAGAGCTGAAGCGAAGGCTAACCTCTACCCCAGTACTAGTTATCCCCGATCCAACACTACCATATGTAGTGTACACAGATGCTAGCAAACAGGGATTGGGATGTGTACTGATGCAGCAAAGAGTTGTTGCCTACGCCTCGCGCCAATTAAAACCTCACGAAGAAAATTACCCCACTCATGACCTGGAGCTTGCAGCGATAGTGTATGCCTTGAAGATATGGAGGCATTATTTGTATGGGGCAACTATAGAATTGTTCTGTGATCACAAGAGTCTCAAGTACCTGCAAGACCAGAAAGAACTTAACATGAGACAGAGGAGATGGATGGAGTTGTTGAAAGATTATGACTATCAGATCAAGTATCATCCAGGAAAAGCCAATGTAGTGGCTGATGCCTTGAGCAGAAAAGTGGTGCAAGTAGCTACCCTCATGATCAAAGAGGGTGATCTGTTAGAAGATATAAGAGATTGGGGTCCTATTTATCACATGCAGTTAACGGCAGATGATGTGGCTAATGAGCCATTAGTGCAGAGAACAACTGTTGATATGATAAGACAAATCAAAGAAGCTCAAAGAGGAGATCCGTTAGCAAAGACCCTTCGAGCTAAAGTCTTGAGCAATGAGGCAAAAGATTTCGAGATCTCAACAGAGGGAGTAATAGAATTCAGAGGAAGATCGTATGTTCCTCCTGTAGATGATCTCAAGAAGCAAATCCTAGATGAGGCACATAAAAGCAAATATACGATTCATCCAGGAATGACCAAGATGTATCAAGACATCAAGTCATTATTTTGGTGGCCTGGTATGAAACGAGATGTCACTGAGTATGTGACAAAGTGCCTTACATGCCAAAAGGTGAAGACGGAACACCAGAAGCCGTCAGGATTTTTACAACCCCTTAGTATTCCTGAATGGAAGTGGGACAGTATCTCTATGGACTTCATAGTAGGACTACCTCGTACGTCGTCAGGATACGATGCAATATGGGTCATAGTTGATAGACTGACGAAATCGGCCCATTTCTTGGCGATTAACGTTAAATATTCGCCAGAGAAGTTAGCGAGGTTATACATTAAAGAGATCGTAAGATTACATGGGGTTCCAGAGTACATTGTGTCTGACAGGGATCCAAGATTCATGTCGAGATTCTGGAAAGCAGTGCAAGAAGCCATGGGCACGGTACTGAGTTTCAGTACAGCTTATCATCCGCAAACAGACGGACAAACAGAACGAACGATACAGACACTAGAAGATATGCTGAGAGCGTGCGTTTTGGATTTCAAAGGGAACTGGGATGAATATCTGCCTTTGGCAGAATTCGCGTACAACAACAATTACCATTCCAGTATCCAGATGGCACCATACGAGGCATTATACGGAAGAAAGTGCAGATCCCCGCTTTGTTGGACAGAACTCGGAGAGAGAAAAATTTGGGGTCCAGATATAGTGGATCGTACCTCTGAACAGATTAAACAGATCAAACAGAGGTTACTCACGGCTCAAAGCAGACAGAAGAGCTACGCTGATAGTAGAAGAAAGCCGTTAGAGTTCGAGGTTGGGGACCATGTATTCCTGAAGGTATCTCCAACTACTGGAGTAGGACGATCTATTAAGGCGAGAAAGCTGACGCCTAAATATGTGGGACCATTCCAAATACTCTCAAAGGTAGGACCTGTAGCCTATCGACTGGCCTTACCCCCGAATTTAAGTCAGTTGCACAATGTCTTCCATGTTTCCCAGTTGAAGAAGTATAATCCGGATCCAGAACATGTGCTAGAATATGATCAGATTGAGCTAAAGAACAATCTGACATTTGAAGTAAGACCAGAACGCATAGTGGACCGGAAAGTCAAGCAGCTGAGGAACAAAGGAATCCCTTTGGTCAAAATGATTTGGAAAGATCTAAATCAAGAAGAGGCCACATGGGAAAAGGAGGACAAGATGAGGAGCAAGTATCCAGAGCTCTTCACATAAGGTATGTGTTAAAATTTCGAGGACGAAATTTATTTTTAGGGGGGTAGAAATGTCACACCCTGATAATTTTATTCTAATTGATGAATGATTTGTGACTAACTAAGGCCAAATAGTATAGTAGACTGGTAGAGGATCCAGGCTATGAGGAAAAATCAGGATAGGGACATAACGGTCATTTTTGAAAAGATCGGTCAAGAAAGGGCAGTATTAGAAATAATGTCCAAAATTCCTGAAAATTCCCAGAAAGTCATGAAAAATAGAAAGGAGGGTACAGAATAATGTTTGAGGCTTAGAAGATGAATATGAGATTAAAAATAATTTATCAGGAAATTATTTGTAATTATTGGAATTTTTGGTTAATTAAGGAAAATTAGCCAATTTCCATTATTTAAAATATATAGAGGCCTCAAAAATTCAAGGAAAAATATGGATAAATTATGTGACATATTATCCTAATTTATAAAATTATTTCCCACCTTTGGATGTACAGAGGTTAGCTTAAAGAATATTTATTACCGAATTATTATCGGTAGAATAGTGATTTTTGACAGAATAAAATTTAGAAAATTATAGAGGGAGGTAAAACTTGAGAAAAATCATGGATTACCCTTGGAATGAGGGGATTTAATGAGGTGTTGAAATCGAAATTTTGTGACAGTAAATTGGACAGGATTGTTGGAAAATCGGACCGGAAATACACAAATAATCAGTGGATTGCACTGGTTATTGGATGAGTCATTTTTTTCCAATATTGAGAGCAATATTTCGGCCAAAATTAGAAGGGGAGGACAAAGTTGGAATTTTCCAAATTGTTCAAGAGCATAAAGGGAAATAAGAGACAAAACAATAAAATAATATTTATTTTCCACATGAAAATCACATGGTGATTAGGTGTCCATCCATGTGTCACTTTCTTATGGTGTGTGCCCTAAGATTTGTCCATGTGTAAAGTAGAAAAAAATGGACGGCCGAGATCGCATCTTTTTCCCGAAGGGCATTTTTGGCATTTTGAAATATCAAAGCCTATAAATACCCCCTTCCATGAACAATTTCGGCCAAGAGGTTTTGTTGAGAGGGAATTTTGTGTTCTTGAGTTCTAGGAGAGAGAAAGGAAGAAAGAAGAGAGAGAAAGAGAGAAAGCAAGCTTAGACACCTCTAATCGCCGGTTAAGAGCTAATTAAGGTATGTTTATCCCTAAGTGTTAATTATTTTTAGTTGATTATTTATTTGAGGAAGATTAGGATTAATTACCTTGATTAATTATGGTTTAGTGATAGCTAAGATTAATCATGTTATTTGATTAAGGATTAGTAAGTGATTAAGATTAGCTACCCTAATTAATTAGTGATTAGTTATGATAATTGAAGGATGATTAATTACGGTTAATCATGTTGATTAAGGATTGATTAAAGCTTAATCATATTGATCAGAGAATGATTAATCATGTTGATTAAGGAATGATTAAGGATTAATCATGTTGAGTAGAGAATGATTAATGGTTAATCCAAAAGGGATTAGTGACTTAATCTTAGAGGATTATGACTATGTGACTTGAGGACCTTAATTAAATATTGGATTAAGGACTAAGGGTTAGTGATTAACCAAGAAAGCATGATTAATCATGGATTAAGGAAGAATTCCAAGACCTTAATTGAGGATTAAGGCTTGGTCAAACCAAGGTCAAAGGTTTAGGAAAGGTATACAGAAATTATAAATTGAAAGGCACAAGGGTAGCATTATATTGAGAAAGAATGGTATACTGGATATGGAATTTACCATACCCTTACTGTATGGTTGATAGGCAATTCTTCTGGAAACCTAGGAGGATCTCCAACAAGGGAACAAGGAGGAAACGTTAAGCGTGGAATTGAGGTAGCGTGAACTGCAATTATTTTGTTGATCTGCATTTGGTGTATCTGCTATGTGTGTTTATGTGCCATGAGAATGTTATGTACAGATGATGTGAACTCCTTGCAATGTATGCCTTGGCTCTTGCATGATTGAGTTTTGACCAGAATGATTATATGCTCCATGATATGATGACATGGATACAGAATGATTATGGCATGGCATAAAGACTAGAAATGTTATTATACTGCATGTAGCATGACATCTTATGCATGTTGACTTGATGGTTGTATGTTCAATGCTACTGGGATTTCTATGAAATCTCATTCCTCCTATAACATGATATCCTAGGTGCCACTACTGCCAAGGAGAAGGGAAAGGAAATAATCATGGCTTAAGGAAGTTATGAATTATGTAATGTATTATACGGTTTTGAACCTTTCTCTTTCAAGCCATGTAAGCATACTATTGAAGGGAATTGAAAGATGACGCGCAGCGGAAAAACTTAAAAATTTTATAACTTTCAATCCCTTGCCCGGATCTACCGATCACGTTTAAGTCAGGTAGTAAGAAGTATTACCTTCGGTGTTCGGTTTCCGAGTGGCTCGGTGATTCCGCCGTTCAGGATGCCTCTGCTCGCCTCCTTTATCGTTCGAAGTCGACAACTCCAGTCGGCTTCCTCTACCGGTATCCACACGAATAGCTCTCCGGTTACAGACGGCTTGCTAGCGCCCTTTTGTCCGTCTAGGGTTTTCAGAGAATCCGTCCACTCTTATCTCTCTTAGGCCGTCTCTTATCTGTTGGTACTCTCACGCTTAAAACCCTAGCTCCTCATATCAAATATATAGGATGCCATAGGTTTAATGAATAATATTTAATTTCGAAATTAACTCTAAATTAATTCCGAAATTAATACAATATCAAATATTGCCTAATCAGATAAGAGAACAATTAAATAAATATGGTTTAAATTAAATCCGTCTCACAGATTTAATTCACCTATTTATTTAATAAAGAGATGACGGAATTAATTTATATATATTTAATTTATCCTTATAAATTAAATCTAACAATTAATATCTCTTATATTTATATAATATATATATACGAATTTATATATATATATACACGTCCACCCTATATTATTCATTGAATCTGGACATATCTTAGATTCAATGAATCTGGACATCATAACTCGTGTTGGGCTATTTTGTGTGCGACCCTGTAGGCCCATATGAAGTTGGCAGTGGGCCATTAACTATAATGACTCACAAGTCGTAAGCGGTCTCTAGCAAGACATCACGACTACCCAAAACATATGAGGATCATTGAACGATGCAACCTTTCATACAACCATATCGCGTCCCTTTTGTCACACGACATTTTGGTCATGGATGAGGCATGGAGAACGTCATCCTCCTATTCATGACCGTTACTTTCTCGATCCCTGAGTAGTCTGAGTATAGAAACGGAACTACCTTTCCATTATAGTATGGCCATACATTTCTCAGACTCACTCATCGAGGGGCCCAATAATGTCTCTCTACGAATGTGAGGGACAAATTCCATCTTGACCATTCACATTCCTCCGCATGAAAAAAAAACACTAAGCCTGAACATAGTCTTTATGATCACTCGGTCAAAAGTAACTTTTGACTAGGTCAAAGCTAAGCGTTTCTCATGTAGGAATCCATGATGATCTCAGGTCAAAGGGCACAGTGACATGGTTTGTATATGAGAGAAGCTTATGACTTAACCCATGCAGCTCTCTCATAGCGGGTCGATCCAACACCTTGTACTCTTACATGTGCCTATGACTTTAATTTATATCTCTATATATCTTTAAAATCATACTGGTCTTATTTCATCTTTGCTCCCACATAGATGACCGACCAGGGACATTTAGGATAAACCATGAGTTATCCAAGGATAGTCATCACAGTAAACATGCAAATAATATGATAACGTAATTAATAAATTTATAAATTAACAATGTTCAAAACATAATGATTGGCCCCTAGGGTACAATTTCCAACAACTATGATCATGAATACATGATATGATAACCTTTTTGGAATGTATATTAATGATAGAGTAGCTTTACGTGCAATTATGGTATGATTATAGTGAAAAACGAAATGCTGTTAGAATTAGTGAAAAAGGGGATAAAAATGGTCTAGATTTGACCAAACTTTAACCAACGAAGACCCTGGTCAAATGGTTGACTTTTTCCCTAAAATTTGGCATGCAAATAGATCATATTTTTCCCTTTAAAATGAGTGGTAAAGCGTCACAATCGGAGCTCTGTGTAAGAAGTTATGCCTTTTCAAAGTTAGGCAAAAATCCTGGAAAATAGAAAAATGACCAAATGAACAGTACTTTTCGAAATTGAAAACGGATGCGTTTCTGATTAAAGCGGAACCTGAGGTCATTTTTCCTTGATAGATGATGTTAAGAGCTTTGAGTGAGACTTGGAACGACCTTGTTTTGATTTTTCTAGAATTAGTTATGATTTTCCAAAGTTATGCCAAGTTTAAGGTTACGGTGAATAGTAATGCGGGAAAAGAAATTTTCAAACTCAGGTTTTTCAACCCGGTGACCTTAAATTGCGCTTCTGAATGTCTTAACTTGGCATAATATAAGGTCGTAAACGTAAGGTGTTACAACAGGGCTCCTGTCGAGATTCTTCAGTGACCACCCCGAGTGTTACTGGACCGTGCTCCAGATGTGGGGGTAGGCATGTGGGGCAATGCTGGGAGTGCTTTCGATGCCACCGGTGGGGACATATTGCCAGAAACTGTCCAGAGAGTCAGTCGACACCTCAAGCTAGTTGTTCTACTGTTCCAGGACGTGTCTATGCGATGACAAATGAGGAGGCTTCTGCATCTCCAAACTTGATTCGAGGTAACATTCTACTTGAGGGACATGTTATTTCTGCTTTATTTGACTCGGGTGCTACACACTCCTTTATTTCTGTGGACTGTGCTCAGAAGTTGAGCTTGCCTGTGGTTGAGCTACCTTATGACTTAAGAGTGTCTACTCCTGCTGGAGTCTCTATCGTAACTGGAAGAGCGTGTCTAGAGCTTGCACTTCAGTTTGAGAATCGAGATTCTATAATAGATTTGTTTTGTCTACCTCTGAAAGGTATCGACGTGATTATTGGCATGAATTGGTTGATGGCCAATGGAGCAATCCTTGATTGTAAAAGGAGATTGGTGACAATTCCGGTAGGTGCCTTATGTGCTAAGATGTCAAGTGGTCCGGTTTTGTTGTCAGCTGCTCAAGTAGAGAAGGCGGTGAGGAAAGGTGCCAGGCCTTCATTGTCTTCTTTTCAATTAGTGAGGATGAGGCAGGAGGAATTGAACAGATAGCTGTGGTGAGGGACTACCCCGAAGTGTTTTCGGAGGAGGTTGCAGGACTACCTCCAGAGCGGGAAGTGGAGTTCTCCATCGAGTTGGTTCCGGGAACCACCCCAATCTCCAAGGCTCCCTATAGAATGTCTCCTTCAGAGTTGGTCGAGTTGAAAAAGCAGCTAGAAGAATTGCTAGAAAAGGGACTTATCCGACCAAGTGTGTCACCGTGGGGATCGCCGGTTTTGTTTGTGAGGAAGAAAGATGGTAGCTTGAGGCTGTGTATCGACTACCGACAATTGAATAAGGTCACAATCAAGAACAAGTACCCGTTGCCTAGAATTGATGACCTATTGGACCAATTAGTCGGAGCATCAGTTTTCTCTAAGATTGATCTGAGATCAGGATACCATCAGTTGAGGGTACGAGCAGAGGACATTGCGAAAACGGCCTTTCGAACTTGTTATGGACATTATGAGTTTTTGGTGATGCCTTTTGGACTGACAAATGCTCCAGCTGTCTTTATGGACTACATGAATCGGATCTTCCGACCTTATTTAGACAGATTTGTGGTAGTGTTCATCGATGACATTCTGATTTATTCTAGAAGTGAGGAAGAACATTGAGAGCATCTTCACATCGCACTATGGATATTGAGGGATCACCAGTTGTATGCTAAACTGTCAAAGTGTGAGTTTTGGCTAAAAGAAGTGAAGTTCTTGGGTCATGTGGTGTTAGCTCAGGGAGTAGCAGTGGATCCTAACAAGGTGGATGCAGTACTTAAGTGGGAAGTCCCTAGATCGGTAACTGAGGTACGGAGTTTTGTGGGATTAGCTGGCTACTATTGGCGGTTCATCTAAGGCTTTTCTCAGATTGCAATGCCGTTGACTAAGTTAACCAAGAAGGATCAACCGTTTGTTTGGATGGAGAAATGTGAATCAGCGTTCCAAGAGCTGAAGACCAAGTTGACTACAGCTCCAGTGCTTACTCTTCCAATCCCCGGAGTACCTTATGTTCTTTACACCGATGCGTCACTAAAGAGTTTGGGTTGTGTGCTAATGCAGAACAATAAGGTGGTGGCATACGCTTCCAGGCAGCTAAGGCCACATGAGGAAAACTACCCAACCCATGACTTAGAGCTAGCGGCAGTAGTTTTTGCACTAAAGATCTGGAGGCATTATCTGTATGGCTCCCAGTTCGAAGTCTTCAGTGACCATAAAAGTTTGAAGTACTTGGTGGATCAGAAAGAGTTGAACAATCGGCAACGTCGTTGGATGGAGTTCCTGAAGGACTATGATTTTGAGATTAAGTATCATCCTGGAAAAGCAAATGTGGTAGCAGATGCTCTGAGTAGAAAAGCAGTGCATGTGTTCTGTATGAGCTTAAAGGAACAATTCTTGCTCGAGGAGTTATTAGAGATCCCAATTGTACTGTCGGAGCAGGCTACTTTATGTGCAGTGCTTGGAGATTATGAATTCTATCAGGATTTACGAGCGGCTCAATGGGAAGATGATCAGTTGGTAAAGATTCGGGTAGAATTAGAGGATGGCCCAGTACAGGACTATGAACTTGGAGATATGGGCATCCTGAAGTATAAGAATCGAATTTGTGTTCCCCAGGATGAGGAGATTAAAAGAACTATCCTAGAGGAGGCTCATCGAAGCCGTTACGCCATCCACCCCAGAGCAACCAAGATGTACCATGACCTAAAGCAGCAGTATTGGTGGCCTAACATGAAGAAGGAAGTGACTGACTTCGTACTTCGGTGTCTGGCTTGCCAGAAGGTCAAGATAGAGCATCAACGACCTGGAGGTTTGTTACAAGGGCTAGAAATTCCTTAGTGGAAGTGGGACAGCATCTCGATGGACTTCATTGTAGGTTTGCCAAGGACACCCGAAGGTTATGACGCTATTTGGGTGGTGGTGGACAGATTGACAAAATCTGCTCACTTTTTACCCTACAAAGTCAATTATACCTTGGAGAGAATGGCCAAGTTGTACATGGATGAAATCGTCAGGCTTCATGGTGTTCTGTTGAGTATAGTCTCGGACCGAGATCCGCGCTTTACTTCTAACTTTTGGAAAGCGGTGAATGCGGCTTTGGGTACTAAATTGAAATTCAGTACAGCATATCACCCGCAGACCAATGGACAGACCGAGCGGACAATTCAGACGTTAGAGGATATGTTGAGAGCTTGTGCCATTGAATTCAAGGGGAGTTGGATTGATCACCTACCCTTAGCTGAGTTTGCCTACAACAACAGCTACCATGCCAGCATCCAGATGGCCCCTTATGAAGCACTCTACGGCCGGAAGTGTCGATCGCCTCTTTGTTGGACGGAACTAAGTGAAAGAACGGTTTTAGGACCAGACTTAGTAGATGCCACTACAGAGAAGATTGAGGTCATCAAGCAGAAGTTGTTGACAGCTCAGAGCCGGCAAAAGAGTTATGCTGATAGGAGGAGGAGACCATTGGAATTTTGTGAGGGTGACCATGTGTTTTTGAGGGTCACGCCTACTACTGGTATTGGGAGGTCCATTAAAGCGAGAAAGTTATCTCCTAGATTTCTTGGACCATTTGAAATTCTAGAGAGAATTGGAGAAGTAGCCTATCGAGTTGCTTTGCCACCGCACCTGTCCAACGTACATGATGTGTTTCATGTGTCCCAACTCAAGAAGTACCACCCTGATCCGTCTCACATCTTAAAGCCTGAGGAGGTGGAGCTAGATGACAACCTAACTTACCAGGCTGAACCGGAAAGAATCCTTGATGTGAAGGATAAGTAGTTGAGGAATAAGACCATTCGATTGGTGAAAGTCTTCTGGAAGGGCATGAGTCCTGGTGATGCCACCTGGGAGACAGAGGAAAGGATGCGACGTGATTACCCTTGTTTGTTTTCTTAGTAAGTGTTTTGTGTTTGTTTGTGTGGTGTTCTGTGTGATTGCTTGAATTTTGGGGACAAAATTCCTTAGTTGGGGAGAATTGTAACATCATAAGTTTTTATCGGGTTTTAATAGCCTCTTTTGGTTGATTTTGAGGATAGATTAGCAATTTAATCTTGATCTTGGTGTTTGGGTTGAATTTGAGGTTTGTTGGAGGAATAGGTGAACGTACCCCTCTCAGGGTATGTTCACTTCGCCGCGGCGCACCAGGGGTTCCAGGTAGGCTTTGTGTTTCAGGAAGGTTTGGCTGCGGCGAAGTCTTGGGGATGCCGCGGCGAAAGGTAGGGGTATGTCGCGGCGAATGTTTTCTGGGCGAGCGAGAGTTTCCTCTCGGGAAGCTTTCGCCGCGGCGAAGTCGGGTTTTCAGGTGAGTAATCGTTCTCGGGATTAGTTCGCCGCGGCGAAGGGTGCCAAATCTATATAGTCGCAGGAGGGGTTCAGTGTGCGAAAATTAGAAAATCTGAAGGAGGAGAGAGGTGCTCTGCTAGGGTTTCGTTGTTGAGGCTTGGGAAAGACATTTCTAAGGATCCATTACCTCAAGTAAGTGATTTTAACCTCTAATCTACTTTCTTTCTTGGAATTTCTGAAGATTTTTGGTGGAACCCTAGGATTTTCTAGGTTGTGATGGAGCTGAGGTTTTTGACCGATTGTTTTGAGTTTAATTGATTGCATTGGGTTAGTTTAAGTATTTAATCGGTGTAGTTTCCTTGGATTTAAAGAATCTTGAATTTTTGGAGTTAGGGTTTATGGAGATATGTGATTTGGGATTGAGAATGATAATGTAGAGGTTGATTTTGAGTTTTGTGAATTGGGTTATGTTAAGGAGGGTTTAATTGGATGTTTAATCGGTTTAGATTGTTGTTAGAACCTCAATTGTTCAAAATAGATGTTTGGGTGTAGAATTCCTATAGTGGGTCCTTGAGGTTATGAATTTTAATTGATGTTTGAAAAGGAATTAAGGTTTTAATGGATTGGTATGGTCATGGAGTGTTGCCTTGATAGTTATACCCTTTGAGTTGGGTAGAGTTTGGTGGGAGATAGGAATTTTGTGTCCCCAAGTGTTGTTTTTGGCCACATTATTAGTTTGAAAGCTAATATATGTTGGTTGTGTGTTTGTGTGCTTGTGTAGACCGGTTGTGAGTCTTGGTGGTGCACGGAGCCACATCGTTGGTTTATTGTTCCTTGCTCAGGCGAGAGGTAACCACTTTCCAATCCTTAGTACTTGCTTCTGTGATATTGTGAGTAGATTTGTGTTTTGTGCTCCAAGTAGTAATTGTGTTCAAACTATATGTTGTATATAGAAAAGGAAAACCGTCTTGTGGGGTTTTGATTGATGATAAATGAAATCTTGAAATTGTGAAGGATATGCCACTGAATGAAGTTACTTATGAGATGTTCAATTACTATTTGATTAAGGTTTGAGCATGATGCATGATTTGGGAATTGGTGAGAGTTTTTGATATTTACTACAGTAAGGCCTCCATTAATGCATGATGGTTGGCTCAGTACGTCCCCATAGTGAGGGATAGGCCTTTTGGCTCCCTACGTCTCCCAGAGTGAGGGATAGGCCTATTATGGCTCCTTACGTCCCCCATAGTGAGGGATAGGCCGGGTTCGGCTCTTGAAAATCCCCCAAAGTGAGGGATATGGTTGATGGGATTGCATCATTGCACCGGCATTAATTGTTGTGGCTATCATTTTATAATATTACTTGTGAACTGCCCCACTTGACACCTCACGAGCACCTATTTAGTAGTACCTTGAATTGGAATGGTTGGTTACTGGGACTTTGTCTCACCCCGTGGTTTACAATGTTTTCAGGTGAAGTTTCTAGGCGTGCGCCTTCGGGAAGAGACGCAGAGGCTTAAGCTTGGTTAGCTTTAGGCCTCTAGCCTTTGTTTATGTATGAATATGTTGTATATTGCCACAGTTAGGGTTCTTTGAAATATTTTGATTACCTGGCCTAATTGTAAATTGGAGAATATGTTATCTCCTCGTTTTAGTTGGCCGGAGGCCATTTCTATTGTGTTATGAAACTTTGTTACATGGTTGAAAACTAATTGGATGGGCTGCTTTTGATGTATGTTGTTACCCGGGGCTGGAGGCTCGGAGGCCCAGTAGATTATGAATGAATGATCTCAGTTGCATGCAACGGACTTTGAGTTGGAATCGAGTTTACATGTTAATTCAAAATTTATGCAAATTTCTTCCTACTATGGTAGTTCATTTAACAGATTTCCTTTTCTACCATAGTAGTGATTTTGTGATGAGTTATAATGTTATGAGGTTAAGGGTCTTTACACATTCAATTTTAACCTATTTGTATCCAAGAGAATGAAAATCTTGTCACTATTTTGAAATTGTGTGAAACTACCCTTGTTAGCCTTGATTTCATGTGAGGATTCTAGAAAACAAGACAGTGTTATGAAATTCAACTATTTAAGCACTAATCATAAGCCCATTCAATTTTAGCCTATTTGAGGTCAATAGAATAAAAGTCTCATAACTATCTTCAAACTTAGTAGAAAGACCCCCATTAGGCTCGATTTAGCATGAGGATTCTAGAAAGCAGGAGGGTGTGGCCAAATTCAACCATTTGGGCACTGATCTAAAACCCATTCTAGCCTATTTAAGGCCAATAGAACAAAAGTCTCATAACCATCTCGGAATATAATGGAAACATCCCCTAGGCTCGATTTTGCATGAAGATTGTATAAAGCAAGACAACATTGCAAAATTCAACTATTTGAGCATTCATCATAAGCCCATTCAATTTTAACCTCTTTAGATCCACTAGAACAAAAGTCTTGTAACTATCTTAGAATTCGGTGAAAACACACATGTTAGGCTCAATTTCGTGTGAGGATTCAAGAAAACAAGAAGGCATTGCGAAAGTAACCATTTGGGTGTAACACCACAACTTCTAACCATATAAGTGACCAAATGATGGTAAATGGGACCACATTTCATGGCATTAAGATTAGAAAATGAAGTTTTCAAAAATTTTCTTTTCTATTTACTATTCACTTGGTAGCCTTAGAATTTTGGCTAAGTTTGAAAATTTGTAACTAATTCCAGAAGAATCAAAATGATGTGGTTTTAGTTTTCATTTGAAGCTCTATCATTTTTTACTTATGAAAAATATCTATTGTTCCATTTACTTTTCCATTCGGGCTCCATTTCATCTCTAAAATGTATTGTTCATATAGGCAATTTCTATTTCCAGATTTCTTACCATAACTTTAAAATTCATAACTTTTAACACTCAACCCTAAATTGGGTGATTTACCACCCTATTTAAAGTTTGAAACATGTAATTTAAAAATACCAAGTATCACAATCAGGTTCATTCATTAGTTCAGAAAACTTGCAGACATTGAATCATGACTTTTCAAGCTTCTATAATCTCTTATTTAGCATAATTTTGGAAAATATAACCCTTAGCTATGCAAATTCAACTAAACATCATTCATGCTAGTATATACTCATACATTAGCTAAGTCTACGCAAAGACAAGGCTCTTGTCTCATACATTCATCCATCATAATTTACAACATTCACATCATTTAATTCAAAAGTTCACAAGACATAACATTCATGCAAATCTTCATTGCTTCTCCAAGTTCTTCCCTTTGCTTATTGAAGGTCACCCTATTTGGTGTCATTTTGAACATGATAGGAATAAGACTTCATGAAAATTTCAATAGCAAAAATAATAACAGTAATGTCAACAATGTAAAGTTATCACATAGTATACATTAACTGTTATGCCATGGAAAGGGAACACATGTTCATACCATAAAGTAGACTCATTTATGCATATTGCCAAGGCATCAAATGCAAAGAGTTTAGCAAATGTCATTATCATCAATAGCTCAACCATATCATGGCATAGAACACATAACAAACAACCAATACAAGTAACATTGAAGTTAGATGTTCTTGCTACCGTTTACAAAGTCTTGATTCTTGCTTCTCTTCCCTTGAATTTGAAGTCGTCATTGCCAATGCTCAACCGATCATGTAATAGGGACATTCCAAATATCAACTCAACAAATTCAATAACTTAAACCCTTAACCTTGATATTTGATTTTTAGGGTTTTAGTATCATCTTTATTAACATAATTCCCACATACTTTTCTTAGATAATTTTGCGTGTAAAATCCATATTTGAACTTGAAATTATTAAAATCCAATTGCTTCCTATCCATCTTGACTTGGCTGAATGCATAAAGTTTAGAGTTCAAATTTTTCATTTTCAATTATAACGCTCCCAAGCACTTTTTCTCAACATTACCTTATACAATTTCACCTTCTAAACTCATGGGAAGCATCAAATTAATATGAATCAAACTCTAAGCCCAAGTACTCATATTGACTTAACCCTATGCTCTAGGAAACCAACAAAGAAATCTTTCATAGATCATGCATTAACACAAGATTCAAGCCTTTTCCTATCACCTAACCATTCAAATCATGATCAAGCTTTCTCATATCAATTTGAGCAGCATGGAGACGTAGGTTTTCTAGCCTCTAATCCCTAACAAAAACCATATTCAAGCTTACTAATACATAGGGCAACATAAACTACAATAAAGTCCATAATCTTACCTTGTTTGGAAGCTTGAAATTGCCTAAGACCTCTTGTTCTTCCTCTTCTTCTTGCCTAGGTCAAAAATTTCATCTTCTTCTCCTCTCGATTTGGCCAAAAATCTTGGTACAATTGGAGGAGTAATTTTTCAAAAAATAAACTCCAGGTTGCTCCTCCATCAATTTTGCAATGTTGCACCATATTAAATAATTTTTCGGGTCCTAACCTACCTAATAACACTAACATATGTTATATTATCCTTATCTTGATGTTTTGCTCCCTCTTTTATCATAAATAACTTCATGTGATGTTATGATGACAATAATTGTTTAGTTATAAAGTGCCTCTAAGGTTTTTGTTCCTTAACGGAAAATCAAATACTTTATTCCACTGTAACTTTGACCAAATGCTTCTTGATATTTCCTGGTCTGAAAATTCACCCCTCTACTTCATTAATTTCCTTTTATTATGGGGAAGTTATCTATTTCTTCTCAGACCAAAACTCAACCTGTAGATACCTCTTTTCAAAATTTTGAATAATGCCCCTTTCAATAAAAATTTCACTTTAAATATTTTTAAAGCCAATTTCTTCACTTCCAAGAGTCGGGAATAATTTTATAATTTTCTATAATCTCCAAACTATTGTCTCTCATTTCTATCTAATTATTTAAGGCCTCCATATAATTAAAATAATTGACTTTGACAATTTTTTTCTAATTAGCCAAAATTCCCATAAACAGCAGAATTTCTAAAAATCCCTTAAATTCATTCTGGGAGTATTTCTATCATTTTTAACCTCAAATTGGCCTTTATACCTCATTTCCTATTTTTAAAATCTTTTTTGAGATTTCAAGCACATTTTTCGTCATTACCTTTTTCGGCTTGAAACTTTTTAAAATTACAGTTTAGTCCCTACTAGAGTTTAACCTTAAAGATCATCTCATTAAGGCCTCTAAAACCACTTCTGGCTTATAATCACTCAATTTCTCATATTCAGCCCCCGAGACTCTATCTTCCCCATCCCTTGGTCCCAGAAAAATTTTACTTTGCAATTTGGTTTCTAAAGGCCATCCTAACTTCCTATACCGTTTCTAGGACTCTAGGATTCTACGAAAAGGGATATGATAACCTACTCATTTGATACTATTTCTTGCACTTCTAGACCCAAAATTTGGAATGTTACTTGACAAGTTCTTATTCAATCAGGGATGATTATAAGTTTCTTTCATAATCTGCCATTTATTCTTGTAATTCAATACTCTTTTTGACACCTATTATGGTTTTTTTCTTTACTGTTTAAATACTTGCTGTGTTTGTGAAAATTACTGCATCAAGCAATGCCAACTGCAAATGTTTTTACGGCACATCCTCTCAATTCTTCTGCCGTTGTCCCTTTTGGTTGTGATGATGATAAAACTTCTGAGCATATATTTATCTCACGTCTTCATGTTAAGACAAAATGGTTGTTTTTCAGTCAAGTTTTAAGGGTGCTCTTTTTCTTGCCGTTTGAATTGGTTGAAATCTACACTTTATGCATTTAACCTAGATGGCCTTCAGAACAATATGCAAGGAATAATTATCCTTAATATCATCTAGCATAAGAGAAACACTGTTACTCATAACAATATCATTCAGTTGCCACACCACGTCATTAGAGTAGCCCTTGACATTTTAACATTTTCATCTATGGCTTTCTCTAGTGAGAAAACAAAAGACACTACCACTTCCAAACCAAGTACTCCGCAAATGATTACCTCTTTGAAAAAATATTGTTCCATATTGATTCAGAAGAGCAAAGTTCACCAAAACCAAAGAAAAAGGTGCAATGTCATATTAGCATTTCTAATTCGGGACAACCACCACATCCTGGCATTTCATGTACACTTGTTACACACCCTTTTATTGAATTATTTGCAAAAGACGCGTTCATGACACTACACAGAACTCCTTGAAATCATTTGCATCAACCATAGGCACTTTAACCTGACATCTTACCATCATCACCAATCAGACATTTGGCAAGATATAAGAATGATGTTATCTAGCTTTATAAGATTTCCTCTTCTTTAGCCCGACCCTCCCTTCTCCATTCCATTACTAATAATTATGTAGGGGACTGTAAGTTTCTCCCGTTTTACTATCATTTTCCACTTTCATCCCCCCCCCCAAAAAAAAAAAAAAAAAAAGTAAAACTAGGAAATAGGTAAAATTTGATAAAACTAGAACCACACAAACATATCACTCAGCAAATGGAGAAATTAGCATGAAGAATCGCCATACTAAACTATTAAAGATAAGCTGCGGACAAAACGACAATAAACAACTGCATAAAAAGCCAAAATTTCGACGAATGAGTTACAGGTGTGAATAAAATTGATTTCCAAGCAAGACAGCAAATATCCCCCTCTGGAAGATAATGAAATTTTAGCTACATTCATAAACAAAGAAAATTTTGAGGATACAGAAAATGGAACATTGTTCCGCAGATTTATGTGGGTACAACCACCCTCGCATTGGGTGCCAACTGTGACATAAAAAGCCAAAAGGCCACGATTAACAAGATAAACTGTATCCAAAAGCAAAAAGTCACCTTATATACTCGTTTTTGCATCATAATAGTCTCCTCGACCTCTAAGCTTCCATCATGAAGATTTTCCAACTCTTCTGATTGGTTCTTCAGCACTGAAGCCTTACTCTGTGCCTCACTAAGCTTGGGCAGAACCTGGGTTCGCTTCCCAGACAGCACTTCTTGTTCCTCCAATTGTTTAAGGCGAAAACCTGTTTCAACCTTCAAATCATGCATCATCTTTGTGATCAACAGGCATTCAACCTCAGATTCAATCTTTTGCCTAAAAATGTCATCAAGATCAAAAACCGCATCCCCAAATTCTTCCGATAAATGCACAAGGGTACTAGATTCTACACTAGGAAACCTGTTATTTCTCAGGGATGTTTCAAGTTCAGCTATCCTGGAATTCTTGACAGCAAGTGTTCTCTGTGTTTCCTCCAACTTGAGTTCTAAATTATTTACATTTTTGGTCAGGCTCATCACCTGACATTCGAAGAAACTTGAAGCGGTTTGTTTAGTTCCTTCTTCTTCAGACTGATCAGATAAGGATGACTCGTGAAATTTGGGATCAACAGCGCCAATATCAGCAGCTGCAGTGGCACCCTTAATTGAGTCATCATCTGGCGAGACATGTTCATGCCCAATCTCCCTAAACTTCTGGACTTCTGCAAGAATGCACAGATTGGTTACAGAACAATTTTTAAAGAAAAAGCTAACTTCAGAATAAAATATCAGAAAATTTTTCACCCTTGTTCTTCACAAATATGCAGAGCAATCGGTTTGAGAAACAAGCAGCCAGCAAATTCAAAACAGTTTTATAAAGAAGCTCACCATATAAGCCGTTTTCTTTTGGGTTTCGCTGATATATATATTGAAAATGAAATCATAAACCCTGAAACTATTTTCAACTTCACTGAAAAGTGGTTTATTTCCAAGCTCACCATATAAGTCATTTTCTTCAGTTCATCCAAACAGGGTGGTGCTGCAAAAATAGTTAAACCAGTTCTTAAATAAATTCCTAAGCAGGCTAGGAGCTTGTTTGTTACAAATTAATGGTGATTCCATTTTTTCCTTCATTCCATAAGAACAAGTCTTCCCCAAGATTTCTACAAAAAAGGACAGATTGAGTCTCAATTCTAGAAATATAATATCCTTTCCTTGTGGTGTCTGTTTATCCTTAGCTATATCTCCTTCCCCAAAAAAACATAGAACAACCATTCTTTTCTGAGGGTTAAACATGGCAATGCCTTGCAACTAAAAATGAATAAAATTTGGTTTCATTCCTAATTATCCTTAGTCAAGCTACAATTCTAGATACCTAGTGTAACAAGGGAACGGAAAGAGGGGAACCAAACATAGATCCAGAAAAGGTCCTTTCCATTTTAATGAAAAGGAAAGCACGCCTGAAATCCAGGCAGACGGGAGGTAAGAACCTCTACAGTAATGGAAGTCCTGTGTCTTAGCCAATGTATGACTAATGGTCTTGCATCAAATTCCCAACCCCATACCCCTTCTCTGTTTTCCCCCATTCTGGGCTTTACCACAGCGATCCACAAAGAATGATTTTTGCGGCTTGACTATATTTGGAGTAAGATAAACTCGAAATATATCCTTTACATGATCACTCAAGGCTCATTAAATAATGACACAACCATGAAAAGAAAAATCTTGAAAAGCATATAACAAGTGACGGGGACAAAAATATAAATTATAATATCAAGGCAAACAATAACATAGCAAAAAGATGTAAACAGAAAAAATTGCTCATGGACCTAATAAAGCTTTACCGTGGCACCCAATCAAATGAATATAAAGTCTTGAAAGAAAAAACACACAAGAGATGAGAATAGTTAGGGGCCAAAACATACATATCAGATGAAAAAATCTTGTCATTATGAACAGAGAGCAGTCTGCTATATAATTATAATTATAAATTAGAAAATACTTAAATAGGATATAAATAGGATAAATAGAATTTAAATGGTATTAGTAGAGATTTAGATAGGATTTTATTTTATTTTATTAGTAGGATTTGGATAGATTAGGATATTTTGATAATAATAGGATATTTATTTAGATTTATATCTAGGAAATATGGCAAATAAAAACCCCCCAATATGTGAAATTGCGATTTGGGATCCTCAATTTGGAAAATGACAAATAAAGACTCAATCCCATATTACAAATATAAAATCTTGGTGAAATGCCTCTTGGCCAAGTGACAGTTGACTATGGAAAATGACAAGTTCATTTTAGCAAATGACAATTTTAGCAGACCAAATCACAACTTAACTGAGGGCATGCCAAATGACAAGTTGACTGTAAAAAAATAACAAGTTCACTCTAGCGAATGATGACTTTAGTAGACCAAATCACAATTTGACTGGGAGCATTTCAAACATTTCACCAAAATTTCATATTTGCAATATGATACCGGATCTTTATTTGTCATTTTCCAAATTAAGGGTCCTAAATCACAATTTCATATATTAAGGGGTCTTTATTTGCTATTTTCCCTCATATCTATTAGGGCTTTTGCTTATAAATAAGTATCCACTATCCTTTGTAACTCAATTTTGTAATGTGATATGGGTACAAGTTATTCAATTCTTTTGGTTTTCTGTTCTTCTCTAATTCTCCTCTGATTATCTTACTCTTTTCCTTTCTCTTTTTTCTTTCTCTCTCCTATTTCTTTACTTTTCATAATAGTGGTATTAGAGCCTTACACTCCTCGGCCACCATCATTGAAAATATATGGATTCTCTCACATCTACCATACCAAAAATGAATCCCATAGCGGAACAAATCCAAAACATGGTTCGACAGCTTGAAGAAATAAGTAGGTGTATGGCGTGAAACTCTACCAATATTAAAGCAAGAGTTAGTAGACTTGCGAAAAGATTAGAAAGCTAAAAAGACAAGAAAAGCCTTAGAATATCAAGAAGAAAGCTTGACAGCTCAAGAAGGTATGGAAGTTCAAGAAGCAAATATGTCATATCAAGAAGAGTCCATGGAACCAAAAGAGTCATTAGAATTCAATGAGCAAACAACGACCGCCAACCAAATGTTTGACGAAGTGCAAGAACCTCTTGAGGATAATGATAACATAAAGAAAAATCTTCCGTATGGGTACAGAAGTGAAGAAGAAAGTTCTGATGATTGAGCAAAAAGACTTGGCAGTTCAAGATACGATGAAAACACCCTTCACCATGCCAATGACAACTCTGATAGGCTTAACAAAGGAGAAGTCAAAGACAAAACTCCAAACAAGAATGTGTTTTGCATTTATGTGCCTTGCCTTTCAGAAAAGGATTTAAAACTCGTTGCTACTATCGATCAATTTTAATTGGGTTTCTCCTACAAGATGCTTGGTTCAGATTTGGTTCAAACGCAAATTAATTACGATGTTCCTTGGCGCTAATTTGGGACTAGTTTTTGTGTACTTGACCTTTGAGGGCAAAGGTCTTTTGGGGAAGAGATATTGTTACATAATTATAACTATAATTATAAATGAGAACATATTTTGGATAAATAGGATTTAAATGATATTAGTATAGATAGGATTTAATTATATTAGTAGAATTTGAATAGATTAGGATATTTTGATAATATTAGGATACCTATTTAGATTTATATCTATTAAGGCTTTTGCTTATAAATAAGTACTCGCTGTCTTTTGTAACTCAGTTTTACAATGTGATATGATTAGAAGTTATTCAGTTCTTTTGGTCTTCTATTCTTCTCTAATTCCCCTCGGATTCTCTTATTCTTTTCCCTTCTCTCTCCTATTTCTTTACTTTACATAACAAAATTCAAGGTTTAAAACAAGTTATCCAATGAGATTTTGTTGATTTCTTATACTGAATTTGGATTAAAGCCATCGAGATAACATATGCATATGTATATTAAAGCCATCGAGATAACATATGCATATGTTTAGAATTATTTATTCGTATTGTCTAAAAGTTTACTGGATCATCACCAACCAATACCAACAGCTCCAAAATAACTTCATCGTATCCTCAAATCATTCCTCAAGTATCAAAGTTTAAATACCTAAACTCTATTATACATGAGGATGGAGAAATTGATGGAGACGCTTCTCATAAAATACAAGCTAACTGGTTAAAGTGGAAGAAAGCCACCAGAGTTATTTGTGATGAGAAAGTACCTGGGAAGCTTAAGGAAAAATTTTATCAGACTGCTATAAGACCAGTTATATTATATAGTAGTGAAAATTGGGTGATAAAAGGAAAACAAGAGCACAAAGTTGGGATAGCAGAAATGAAGATGTTGAGATAGATATATGGTCATACAAGAAAAGATAAGATTCAAAATGAAAATATCAGAACATGAGTCGATGTGGCACCTATCCAAGAGAAAATAGTTGAAAATCGCTTAAGATGGTTTGGACATGTGTAGAGATGGCCATTAGATGCCCCAGTAAGGAGGGTAAATTAGACAATATGGAGTCCCATAAAAAAAAAATAGAGGAAGATTGAGAAGAACGCTCAATGAGGTCATTGAAAGAAACCTCCTGGTCAACATATTTAAGGACTGGGTTATTGACAGAGCACAATGGTATAGTGCGATTCATGTAACCGACCCCACCTAGTAGGATAAAGCTTGTTGTTGTTGTTGTTATTGTCGTTGTATCCTTAACATGCAAACAACTTGCCGTCTAGAAAATGCAAATAATGGCAAACACGTGGACTACAGTGTCAAACCATTTATCGATTAAACCAGAGATGGTAGATCTGAGAATACTTTTCCTTGATGGCTGCTTCTCCATATATGCTATTATCATACACCCAGCAGAATGGTTCATCGACAACAGTCTCTAATTTGATATGACTGGATTAATAAAAGATTTCCCATAATGACCAGAATAGACCAGCAGTTTTTACAGACAAAAAATCAGAAATCAGTGAATTAAATACCTCCTAATCAAATATTAAAAGCTCACATTATCAATACTTTGCTCTCAATATTTGAAAGAATGGGGGAACTCCAGGTAAGAAAATGTCATTTTCCTATGATGAGCAAGACAGGTGATTGTCAAACGGTAAAAATATCAGAACCATGACCTTATTAATTGTATAATCTACTGGCTGTAAACATAGTGCCTCCGTCAAAATGCTCCCCATCAACACCCGTTCCCCCAGCATAAAATCCTTCAAAAACACCACATTTCTATCAAGACGCTTCACATATAAACAGCAAATTCATTTCAATAATTATTTACACTTTTTGATTCAAAATGCTGATTGCCATTGATTATGAGGACTAGTGTGGGAAACCTAAGCCCCACATTGAACAATATGGGATACTCTTTAAGCAGGTTTATTCCCGCATCTTAATAGCTAGCTAGTAAAAGACTGGATTTATTATCTCATGTTCGCCTTTTGTAAAAAAATACCAATGCCTTTGATGGAGGATTATTCATCCCATTTATTAAAGTTGGTGGTCCCTAGGCAGTGGTTTTGGAAAGGGCTAACTATGGAAAGTCTTGACTAGTGAAAGATTCTGACCGGCCAGACAATAAGGAAAGTGTCACTTGAACGAAGTATCATAGAGTGTAGACCCCAAGAGTCCAAGAGATTATATAGCCATACCAGATTCTTCCCCTTCCTCCTTAACCACTATAATCATCTAATATTTATGAAAAATAACAATATGTTTACAATCATTTGTAATCATTGCTTTGGTTTAAGCCACTTATATGACATCACAATTGCTATTGCGTCCTTAATCATCATTACAACATATTATGTACCAGTTCGATTTTGGAATAAAACATTCCATAAACTCATGCGCACCTACTGTGAATCCAAGTTAGTAATTGTAACTGTGAAACAATTTTGGTGAACCACAATTTGTTTTGTACAATATAACTTGCAGAAAACAGTTCAAGAATTTTGAAAATATAGGAAACCCTTGAAGAATAACAGCTTAACCGGTTAAGCAGCAAGAATTTATACTACAAATACCTATCTACAGAAAATCGACAGGCTGAAGCATCAGAGAAATGGGGAGGAACAAACCTTCTGCAAGTGCCTGCTGTACAGACTGGAGACTACGAATAGATTCAGCTAAAGGATCTTCAACTGTCGAAGACAGTTTATTGTCACTTTTTTCTTCCTTCAAATCCCAAGAAAATTTTGAGGCTAAATTCCCCTGGAAAAGGTCTTCGTCTTCTACCACGTTTTCTTTGCAATATCCAGCTTGAACTTCGTCAAGAAAATGTTCACCAGCGTGAGCATCACCACTGTTACCTTCGTAATAAAGATTTGGCCCTCCACTATGTTTTCCGTTACTAGTCACTGTAAAGGCACCTCGATTAAAGTTGGAACTTCTTGAATCAGAATCCATACTGGAATGAGAACTTTTCTTCCTCGCTTTTACTCTTTCGCCTCTAAGTTTTTTACTGCTCTCAACCTGTCCCTTTCCATGTGGAACCTTTTGAGTTGAATTCGAAAAATCATTAAAATTGGTGTTCCTACTCTGGCTATTTTCCTTCGCATACCCCAATAGGTCATACCTCGAGTGGGGCGCACTACCTGCTGTTGATGATTTGCTACTCCGATCTTCACTGTTTTCAGAATCCGTCCCAGCTGCAAAAGCAGATCCAACTGCATATCTGGAATCTGAACTAGAACCACGGACTGTAAAGCCATCAGTAAACCCAACATTTTTTAACGCATTTGACGATCCAATAGAGCCCTCGCTATTCTGTTGAATATCATGCGGGAAAGGCTGGGCTTTAGTTGAATTGGCAGCACCAGACAAACCTCGTTTCAAGAATTTGCTAGAATCTAGATGTGTACTTTGATCCTTAACAACATCTCTCTTAATTCTCCTCCATTTCTTCAATCCATAGCCTTTAGTAGTCGAGGTGAAGTCCCAGGAGGATTTGTTTCGCTCAGACGCTGAGGCCCATCACTATCTAATCCAGCAAGTTTTCCTTTTTGATCTGGTGAATCTCCATTAGGACAAGAGAGATTGCTCTCAGTCTCATTTTCACCGTCATGAGGCGATTCGTTCTGCCTGACTTCATTATCCTCCACAGAGACTGAGCATTCACTTTCCAAATCCATAGCAATAGTCAATGCCCTCCGTCAAAATTGTTAGATCAATCGAGAGAATTCAAGTGGATAAGCAAATCCAGATGAATAATCTGAGAATTCATGAAATGAATTATAGTTTCAGTAAGCGATGCATCAATTCTGAATACATATATTAACTAGCTATGAAAATATGCACAAGATGAGATAGAAATTAAGCGGGAATCAGTGACGGAAAGGGTAAAGAATCTATGGTACCAGCGGCAATCAATTCTGAATACATATATTACCATTTGCTGAATGACCTTCCTAATAAATGGATGATGCACTCGAATCGAAGGAAATAGAAACCCTAAACTCTCCATCGGTTTCGACGTAGAATAGCATTGGGCATCTTTAACCTCTAAATGCTTCGTATTCTGACCCAAAAAAGACCTTGCATGATCTTTCTCTTCGCACAAGATTACCTCGATTTACAAAAAAAAAAAAAAAAAAACATCTTTTAAAAGTATTTTTTACAAATACCAAACACCCCTTTATTAAAATCGCCATTTTATGTTTATTCACCTTAAAATTGAAATCTTATTAAAATATACAAGGATATGTAGTAATAATAACAATAATAATAATCTCATGTCCCTTTTTAAATTCAAACAATAAATATATAAAAATAGAAAAAAATTTTAAAATACCCTTATTATGGGAGAACGTATAAGAAAGAGAATAAAAATTATTATAATAAAAATAATTATAAAAAAGAGAAAATGTGGGATGAAAAGAGATTATATTAAAATATAATATTCAAAACATTTGTTATCTAAAAAATGATATTTTGGAAAAAAAAATTAACTATTAAAATAAGTTTTTAATAGAGGCAAAATAGAAAACTTGTTATAAAATTTTAAGACAACTTGCAAATATTACTTATATTTAATAACAATAAAGAGATGGTAGTTGTTGTTTATAAAAAGAGATGGAAAGAATAATAAATACTCATAAATACTTATTTAGAGAATTAATTGTCCATGGTTCTTGAATGCAGAATTAGCCTTTTATGCAGTACTGGGAATATGTAGGGCCGTAGGCTCAAACAAGCCAGCCCTCCAGGGCTAAATTTTCAGAAATGTCCCATTCTGCGATACCCAACTTTTAAGCTAATAGACTGAAGGCTAGCCCACAGGCTTTTGATCCGTTTAAGGAAAAATACAATTTTTTTATATTTCCTACATGTTTTATCAAAAAAAAAATGAAAACAAAGCAATGAAATTACTAATAAAAGGCATGAATATGAATAAATTTAAATCACAAATACAAAACATCATTATATCTAAACGTCTATCAACATCCAAAAAATCTAAAATATCCATTAACAAGACAACAACATCTAAAAGTTTCATTAATAGTATAAATGCGTAATAGACAAACACTATCATTAATTTTTTGAAACTTCATCATTACTATCATCAATTGCTCTTTACATGAGTATGCTCTTCTTTAGTGGCAAAAAATATTAAATTTTTCTTCTTCATCATATCTAAACATCCATCAATATCCAAAAACATCTAAAATATTCATTAACAAGACAATAACACCCAAAAGTTTTATTAATAGTACAAATGTGTAATAGACAAACACTATTATTAATTTTTTGAAACTTCATCATTACTATCATCAATTGCTCTTTTCATGAGTATGCTCTTCTTTAGTGGCAAAAAATATTAAATTTTTCTTCTTTATAAAAATTTTACTTTTAAATTTTGCAGTCTAACTATTACTTTACTTTGATATGCATTATTGTTAAAACTCATAAATTTTTAATTCAAATTATAAGTATAAAAATACTCTTTTATCAAATATATATAGTTTAAAAATAGGAGAAATGATAACAAAAGAAGCTGAAAATTATGTATTCCTAAATCAGGCACCTAAGAAAATGAAATTACAAAAAAGGAAGTGGCTCTTATGGGGCATTTTGAAATATGTAGAAATGACCCAAATGCCCTTTAGTAAAATAGAAGACTACCTTAATGGTAGAGAGAAGAAAGGTGGCAAGAGCTTAGGAGAAAAAACAAAGGAGCAACGTAAACTTTGGAAGTGAGTGGTGCAAATGTTGGAAGCAAGTGCAGTGAGTATTTCAAACTCCACACTCTTCTTCTTTCAATCTCCTTAGCTGGATGCTTTAGGTTTTTCTTTTAAATGGGTGTGCATTTGGTTGAGTAGCTAGGTTTTAGGGTAACAAGGGTAACGAAGCAAGGAGAGATTGATGTTAGGTTTAGGCAGAGGGAATGACATTGATGAGAGGGTGAATATGGGTTTAAGCCAAAACATTAAGGGTTTAATGTTTGTTGGTGTGAGAGATGAGTTAGAGTAATTAGTGTTAGTGATAGGATAATGTTAAAGGGGAAGTAGAAGAAATAGAGTGGGTTCATTGGATAATATGAAGTTTTAGTGTGCACTACAAATAGTGTATCCTTGTTAACTAGTAGTTGTAATGTGTCAAACCCTAATCTGCTCACGTAACTTGATCAAATAAATTTGGTGGTTAACTAATATAAATAAATTAATAGTGCAAGTTACCATGCAAAATGATGTTTGATGTTGAGCCATCTTCTTAGAAGGTATTGTTCTGTTATTTTCACGTGAGAGGAAAATTTATGACAAATGATAAAGGCGAAGTGAGATATAATGGAGGTTGTATGAGGGTAAGAAGCATTAAGGATGGGTCAATACTTGAATAGTTGAGGTTAATCATAAGTGAGTAGATTAGTAGAGATGGAAGTAGTTGTCAGATTAAGTACACTATGTCCTTTGATGAAAAGACACAAATTGACCTGTATGACAATGCTGAGATATATAACTTATTTCAATATAATGGGAACAATGCTCATATGTATGTGGAAGGAAAAGAGAAAGAGAGGGAACCACTATCACAGAACAATGTAGAAATATAAGTTTTAAAGTTTTTTCGAATTCAGAGTTGTTATTTGTCAATTTGATCTTGTTGTTTGTATGAATCAATGTTGTCATTTTGGATGTAGGAGTGAGAGATTCATGGGTATGTCATAAGAAAAGGATGTGGATGCATCTCCTATTAGTTTTTGTTATGATTTTGACTCTCTAGCTGAAGAATTTTGTGGTGAATACAAAAATGATAGGGAGAGTAATGTACCTCATGTGGACACATGCATAAAAAACAACGGTATTAATGGTGGAGGTATATTGAGTAATTAGATTAGCTATGTGAAATGGCGTGAGCCTTTCACTAGGGTGGGTTAGCAATTTCCACATGCAAATGCTTTTAGGGTTGCTTTGTACATGTTTACAATTGCACACAGGTTTGTCCATAAATATATGAGAAATAGCAACGAGTTGATGTCGGTGAAATGCAAAGTAGAAGGTTGTCTATAAAAGTTATGTGCTAATTCAATTGGGAAGAGGAGTCAATTGCTACATGTAACAACATTCATAAATGAATATATTCATTCTGCTCAAGATAATTTAGAAGTGATTTAGGAAGAAGAGCTAGTTTGAACTCATCTGTAATAACTAATGAGGTAAGGGATCATGTAGACAAGCATCCAACTAAAATAAGGAAGAAGTTGAAAAGAGAGTATGGAGTCAATCTAATGTATAAACAGACCTATAGAGCAAAGGAGAAGGCTATGAAAGACATATATGAAAGACCAAAATAGTCATATATGTTGATTCCATGGATATGCCAAAGGTTAAAGGAGACTAGTGATAAAATAATGGCAGAATGGACTACTGTTGGCAATAAGTTTGAGCATGTTTTTATCACATATGGGTGTTGCATAGAAGGCTTTTTAAGAGGTGTGAGGCATATTCTATATATAGATGGAACTCAATTAAGCAGATCATATAAGGGTACAATACTGTTAGCTTCATGGTATGTTGAGATAACGAGTTGCTGCCTTTTGTAATTTCAATTGTTAATGGAGAGACATTAGATAACTATATATGATTTCTCTGCATGGTTAAACAAATTCCTAGGGCTTTGAAGTGACTGTCATAATGCTATCATTGGAGGTGTGGCAACAATATTTAGGGGTCTAAGGCAAGCCTTTTGTTATAGTCACATTAAGGAGAATTTTACTATTGAAGTGATGAAATTAAATAGAGGGCAAATAAGGACAAATAGAAGTTCAAAAGAGTTTGTACTCCTTTTATTGGATAAAATTGCATATGCAAAGACAGATAAAAAATTTGATAAAGCAATGGATGATATAGGAGATTTTTCTCCAAAGTTATTTGATTAGCTTATCAATCACAAGGATATAGAAAGGTGGGCCAAGAGCAAGTTTCCATATGAAAAATGGGACAACATAACAAATAATATTGCGGAGTTCTTCAATGCATAGATGGTTAATGAGAGAAAGCACGATCTATATCAATTGATCCATGAGCACTGAGAGAAAGTTGTAAGAAAGATGCACGTCTCCTATATGGCTATGACAAAATGAAAGAATTGTGTAAGGCTAAATATAAAGAGTAAAGTGATGGATATGGTAACTAGAGGTGAGAATATGTTTGCAGAAAATTATGGTGAGGAAAGAGTAAGGGTGACAACAGCACGTGGAGACCATCGGGTTTATCTTTGCATACACCAACGCAGCTACAGGTCTTGACAAATGATGAGCATCCCCTGTGCCCATGCTTTTATAGCCAGCAAAATTGTTCACGGTGATATTTATGATTATGTTGATGACGGCTATAAAATCTCATCACAAAAGAAGATTTATGCTCGCTATATGATTCCTATGATGACTATAAACATGTCTCACCTAAATGATTATTATAGGCTGAAAAATATCAGTGAGCAAATATTCTTGCTACCTCTTATAGTAAGTTGACATCTAGCAAGGCAAAAAAACCAATGGCTTAAAAACCAGACCGAACTGAACAGTCAAACTGGTCAGAATGATGACTAGAGCTATGCAGACTCGTTTTGTGTGGTTCGACCGTTTGGCTAGTTGGACTGGGTTGGGCTGCTTCAAGCCAACCATTGGATCGTGAACCGGAGTTTAACCAGAAACCGGAGCGGCTTTTAAATAACCAACCAGTCCAAGCATATAACGTAGAAAAACTTTCTTTTTTAAAAAAACATATTTGAATCTGATCCATAAAATAACCCAAATCACCCAAAAAACCCAACCCAAATCTCCACATTTTGCCCTCGACAAAAACCCCTTCCTCTAATTTCAAACAGAGTTGCCGAACCATTTGGAGAGTGGAGACTGAAATCTCCAACTTTGAGCAAAGCAGTACATCGTTTACCTTCCTTGCTTATTCATGTAGAACGCCTCTCCATTCTTAGGCTTCAACCTTCAAATTTCAAGTGTCCTGTTGCGATTTTTCCTGCTTTTAAGGTACTACTCTCCCCAGCGACAAAGTGCCCTTATTTTATTGTGTTGTTTGTAGTGTGATTTGTAAAGGACCGAATGCTTTGTATGTGATGCTTTGAGTCTTTGACATAGAAGTTAGTGATATTTAGTTATTTACTATTTAACTCACTTTTTCTTTCGGTGGGGATAAAGTGGCAGTGTATGAGACTATGACTCTATAAGGGACCACCCATGATTTAGTAATTGTATTACTTCTTCTCTTGGATGCAATCTTTGATTAATTTAAAAATAAAAAGTGTGGGAGACCACCACTCCATCTGTTTGTGTGAAGTATAAAGAAACTGACAAAAAAAAAAGGTGTGAGCCTATGAGGTAAGGGACCACTTACTGCTTTATTGTTTTCATTAGCTTTTAGATGAAGACAAGGGAGACTTCATCGAGATATTAGCTAATAGTTTAATTGGTCACTCAACTTGCATCTGTTAAAGTCAAGATAGGAATTAGAAGGGATTGGGTCTTCAACATTACAATCATCAAATTAAAATATAAATGATTCGTAAAAATAAAATTAAAAGATAAATGAACGTGTGGTGTTTATATGCCTAAAATGTGTAGAGAATAAATTAACAAAACTATTTCAAAGCATTAGGAAACTATAGAAACTAGTTTGTTTACTTGATTTATTTTAGAGTGTATGCTTTGTTAATTAATTTACTTGCAAGTTCATATCAATCTCTTACTAATTGTATCTATATTATATTGTAGAAAATGTCATCTGAACAAATATCAACTACTGCATCACAGTCTATAAGATTAAAGATAGATCCTACATGGGAGCATTGTGTTGAAGTACCAAACAAGACCCTGGGTGGAAAGAAATGATTAAGATGTTTATATTATGTAAAGGAATTGTTGGTAGAGGAATTCATAGAATGAAAAAACACCTTGCTGGAAAGAAAGGAGATGCAATAAGCTGTAAAAAAAGTACCTGTTGATGTTCACTATCGATTGGAACAAAATTTGAAGGAGATTGAAGAGAAGAAAAGCAAGAAACAAGATAATTATAAAGAGGACAACCCCTATGGCACTAGTATTCCACCATTTGAAAGTGATGCTCCAGATTCATAAGAAGTCTCCTTCTCTGGTCCAAAATTCAAAGGAGAGCCAATTGAATGTTCAACCTCCAAATATATCTCAAATTGGAAAGCAAAAGGCAGCTGGAGATATAAACAACTATTTTGTGCCAAGGACAACTCCAGGAGCATAGCCAGGGATAAGAAGTGCACTTGTTGGTAAAGAACCTATTCGAAGAGTAGATTTAGCCATTGCTAGATGGTTATATGACGTTGTATTCCCATGAATGTTGTGAATTCAACTTACTTTCAACCTATGTTAGATGCAGTTGTATCTATTGGTCCTGATTATAAAGGGCCAACTTATCATGCTGTTAGAACCAAATTATTGCAAGACACTAAAAAGGAAGTTCAATTGTTAGTTGATAGTTTTAGAAGATTTTGGGAAGAGACTGGTTGTGCAATCATGGCTGATGGTTGGCAAGACCAAGCAAATAAACAATTCATTAACTTTCTTGCCTACTCTTCTAAGGGAATTATTTTTATTAAATCTGTTGATGCATCAAACATAGTCAAGGATGCTCAAAATCTTTGCAACTTATTCTTGGAAATGGTTAATTTTATTGGTGTGAATAACATTGTTCACTTAGTTACTGATAATGCAGCTAATTATAAAGCTGCTGGAAGGTTATTAAGTGATAAATATCCTTCTATTTTTTGGTCTCCTTGTGTTGTATATTGTTTGAATTTAATTCTACGGGATATTGGAAAAATGGAGATTGTGTCTAGCCTATCATCATATGCATCTATGGTTTCAAAGTTTGTTTACAACATGCATATTTGTTAGCTTGGTTAAGAAAAACAGAAGGTTGGACAGAGATTATCTGCCCAGGGCCAACACGATTTGCAACTACTTTTCTTGTACTAAAAAGTATTTCTGAGCATAAACATGATTTGCAAGCTTTGGTTACTAGCAAAATGTTTACAGAATCTAGATATTCAAAAGATCACAAGGCAAAGAATGTTGTCATGATTGTATTGGACAACAAATTTTGGAATGACTATAAGGTTGTGGTACAAATTGTTTCACTACTTATTCGATTGTTGAGAATTGTTGATGCTGATGAGAGGCCTTCTCTTGGATATGTATATGATGGCATGTATAAGGCAAGAAGAGCCATAAAGAATATTTTTATGAACAAAAAATCCTTGTATAAGCCTTATATAAGAATTATCAAAAGAAGATGGGATACCTAACTTCGCCAACAACTTCACACAGCAGCTTATTTTTTGAATCCCATATTCTTCTATGACAAGCAGAATTTCTCTAAGAAACCAGAGGTTATGGCTGGATTTCTTGAGGTTTTGGACAAGACAATATCTTTTAATAAGACTAAGTTTGTGGAAGAAAGCCTATGGTACCAAGATCAAGTTGACATCTTTAGATGTCCAATGGCTCTTGTTTGTTTAAAAACATTACGACCTCGTAAAGTTTTATAACTTTACATTTAACTTCAATTTTTTCTTTCATGTGCGTATATTTATCTTTGCCTTTGATGTTCATTTATGCTAGATGAATGGCGGAAGATGTTTGGGGATAGTGCACTAAATGTTAAAAAAATCTGGCAATGAGACTCTTGAGCCAAACATCATCTTTATTAGGTTGGGAAAGGAACAGGAGTGTGTTTGAAAGAGTACATTCTAAGACAAGGAATCGGTTGGAGCATCAAAGATTGAATGATCTTGTGTTTATTCATTATAATTTTCATTTAAAGAATAGGTATATTATCCTACTTATTTCTAAGCTTTACTTATTTGTTTGCATTATAAGTTTTATATATGAGTTCTTCACTACTTAATCCTTAGCATTATCATGTGTTTTAGGGCTTTTAACAAGAAAAGATCTTTTGATCCTATTCATTATGAAGGTATTAGTGACATTGAGTATTGGATCATGGAAGATGAAGAAGATTATTCTTGCCTTCATTGTGATGAGATAGAAGAAGATCTTCTTTATGATGAGACAACAATACCAAAATTTCAATCAACCAAGTTGAATATATTAATGAAGAAAGAGGAAATGAGGTTCAAGTTAAGGTTGGATGCTCTAGAGTTGGGGGACTTGATTTGGAATTATTTCCCCAAGAAGATGTTGATAGCTATAGTGGAGATGAAATTCAAGAAAGTCATGCTTGGCTTAATCAAGATCCACCAATTTTTAACAAGTCATGAAGCTATGCTTGTCCTTATTAGTATGTTGTTTTGACTTGTTTTTGGTACTTGATATTATTGATTTAGTATTGTGTTATTTTCATTCATTTTGATGTGCTCCAACTTGGGACTTGGTATTTGAAAAAGATGTTGTTACATGCAAGTTTGAATGTTTGATTATGCTTATTTTAAAGTTATATAAAATTTTGATATTTATTTCTTGTATTTATATGGTTATATATATTATTTTTAATTTAATTGTGCAGTCCAACCAGTCCGACCATGTGAATCGTGACCCACTAGCTTCTTCGATTCAATATCCAGTCTAGTTTTTAAAATATTGCAAAAAACAAAAAAAGTGTGAATCACAGTACCAAAACAAAAGGATATACCCTTATGTAAAATGCCACTAACTTGGACATACGAGGAGGAATTGCAAAAAGCCTAACCCATATTGAAATAGGGTATAGACAGATGGGGTGATTCATCTTTTTATGTGTATATACATGTTGTTAGATTTAAGGTTTTGGTGATAACAAAATGAGTTTTTAAGTTTCTCTGCATAACTGTAATATTAATCGATCATGTATTTGATCACTAGTTAATCGAATATATGCTAGATAATTGTCAACATGTTATGTGGCCAAAATACTATTAAGCTTTATCGATCACCTGTTCGATCATCTGTTTAATTGTTTCAATATAAGGACTTTCAAGAAATTATCGATCACCTAATGGATAATTTAGATGATCGAACAACTGTCAAATAAAGAAGATAATCCTTCTTACTTTTAACAAAGGATTAATCGATCACCTTATTAATTAAATGTTAATTAACCAAGTGTCAGATAATTGGTAAGTTTCTTCTACTCACATATTGTTTGGAATGCTTTATGAATTATCAATCACCTTATCGATCATTGGTTTATCAATGACTTGTTCTAATATTGTTTGACAAAACTCCTCTGGTTTATCGATAACTTGTTTGATCAAGCTCTTCTCTAGTTTATTCCAAATCAAACTTTTCACTGACAATAATCTATCACTTAATTGATAATTTAATTATCGATCATTTAATTGATCAACACTTTGCTTTACTATAATATTAGTCTATGTCCTTTAGAACTGTTTTTGAGATAACCTGAGCGATCAAGGGCTTATTGATTATGTTTCAGATTATTTTGTTTAAAAAAGCCTTTCCATGATAACTCAATTTATCGATAATCTGTTTGATAAACTGATATTCAATCATCTGTTCGATGAAACTCCAAACATATTTATTTAAACTACTCTTCATGATACTATTCAAAAAATATATTTTCATACATCTTTAAGCTTTTCTTAGCCTTCTTGATTTATCTTATATTCTTATATATACTAAGAAAGCACATGTCTCAAGGTTATAAGTTTTTTAACTGATTATCACATGTATATCCTTGTTGAGCTTATTTCACCATTTATCGATCACATGTTCCATAAAGGATTGATCCATTTCGATAAATGTTCTCTTTACTTAAATTTGATTCCCTTATTGTTAACCGATAATGTTATGGATCAAGGAATTATCGATCAAGACTTCAATCAAGTTGATTCATTTTACTTTCTGAATATTTGATGATTGATTCTATGTTTTTCATTTCCTGTATCAATATCAAGAATCATCATTTCTTTTGATATTCTTTCATATTTACTTAAGAAGCAAAATTACACTTTTTCCAAGGAACCTAAGCACAATGGATATATTATAGGTTCAACCTACTATGTCAGAAACACTTATTACAAACAACCATTGTAATTGCCAAACATATACAATCGATACTCCAACAGCTACAAGCTCTTGTGTCTAACAGAAAACTAGAAGTGTCCAACTATAAATGGTGCAAAGAGCATTGAATGAGGTATTGAATTCACTGAGCTACCATCTGTAAAAATTAACTCTCGCATTCAATACTCTGTTTTTCATTTCTGAGCATTAGTGTTCATCATATATACTCTGTGAGAGAGTTTGTAATTCCTTTTACTTAATTTTGTGAGTGACTCAAGAGTGTGGACTCTTGAGGGGATTGTAACCTTATGAGCAGTAAGGAAGAGTGATTGAGAGTAACTCAATTGTTGTACTGAGGCACTAAGAGCCCGTTGAATCTTGGGGATTTAGTGGAAACTTAGAGGCGCTTTGAGAACTGGACGTAGGTCAAGTGGTTGAGACCGAACCAGTATGAACTCCTCTATGATTCTTCTTCGGTGAAATCCTTCTAAACTCATCTTCATTGTTTTATTCGACCATTTATTTTATTAAGTTAAATTTTTATATATCATCCAATTTACCCCCCTTTTGGGTGAAACTACCACTAACACATGTATGCTCTATCCTTATCAATTGTTTTAGGGCAAGGGTTGTGGTAGCTAGGTGCAATAATTTTCTGTAAGCAAGCTCTTAGATATATCAGTGACTAGGGAACATTAAGTGTAACTGCTATCTTAATGTGTATTTATCATTGAATACATTAATAGATGTTACTGTCATGGGGATTTTTTGGTGTTAATGGCAAATAGGAAGTCATCATTTCCCAATTTAATATTGTTATTCATAATAATGTAATCAAGTCATTCTAACAATATTTGTCTAAATGATATTATGTATAAAGACCTTGTAATATTTCAAAAGGTGATATTATATGCAATTACAATTTGTTGTCGTACTCAATTTTTGTGTGGTTAATACAAATTCATTCATGTTATTAGGAAGAAAAAAATTTGGCATCATATATTTAGACCTACAATGATCTCATTAAGGATACTTATATTTCCGAGCATAAAAATGATACACATAGTATCATAAAATGAAATCATATTAAATTAGCATGCCAAATCATGGCAAAGTACACTAAAAGAAAAATAATGAATATAGTCTACATCAATCTAACATGAAGAAGTGAATTTTGATCCTACCTTAGCCTAACAACTATGATAGATGCCTTTTTTTTTGGTCTTCCTACTCTTTTGTGGTTGTGGTTATTGAAAAAGATACAATGCCTAGTCACACATTTTATTCAAATCATGGTTCATTAACCACTAGATAAGGTCACGATAAAGCCCAACAACTTCTTCTTCTGTGTAGTTAAGGGTTACCCTAGGTTCTTATCTTCTCAGTCACATCATACAACAATATAAAGACATTTAGTTAACGCAACCAATATGTTCAATTACTAGAAAAAATTGGGAATTGATATTACTGACAAGTTATTCGACTGAGGGACTGAAGCCACTTTTAGTTTAGACATTGGCTCCTTGCCAATCAATCCTGACTTCACCATGTCCATGATAACATTTAATCTCTTCCTCTACAAAAGTGTCATGTGTGGACATTAAATAGTTACACATAAAATGTTTACTGATTTGAAAAATAAAAACCTATTATAAATATAATTAGTTTTTTTTTACACAATCTTTTATTACCATTTCCAGTGAGTCCTTGATGACAACCTTCTTCTTCTTTCTTCTTTGCTTACTCCTAAATTGGTCTCTCATAGAGTCTAATAAATAGAAATCCATTGTCCTCGACTAAATGGCAACACAAAACTAGTACTATCCTAGAAGAGTAGGGCCCATTGTGAAATCACATGTGGCTAAATTATGAGCTTCTTATATTTGTTGGCCTTCCCAGTTGGGTCCAATGCCACGTATTCTATATCATATAAAATTGTTAATCCACAACATGATGTTGTAATCACCAATTCATTAGTATTTCAATATGAGTAAGCTCACCATGAAATCCACATCAAAGATGTGCTTCTTTCCTAGTCCCAATTCTGTTTTGATATCCTCCATAACTGCCCTACAGATTGTAACATACTATTTTTAAAACAAAAAAGACAGAGAGAGACAACTTCCTATCGAATTTGGTGGAAAGTTGTGGCATTTGACTTATGAATAGAATTTTGGGGGAGGGTAGTAAATGAGCTTGAAAAAAAATAGAGCGTCTTAAATGAAAGAAGAATGTTGGGAAGGAGTATTAAATGAAGAGAAGAAAAAAGGAAAGGAATAAATGGATGAGGAAAGAATGTTGAGGAGGAGTAGTAAATAAAGGTGGAAAAATTGGGAGTGGTATTATTTGAAGAAGGAAAAAGGAAGGGTGCGGGTTGAAAAACAAAATATAGGGGGCAGTTGAAGAAGAAATAGGATGGGAGTAGGCAGAAAAAAATCGAGGAAGAGAATTAAATGTCATAATATTAAATACCTGCAGCCTTTGTCTTCCTTTCACTTTGTGTGAGAAGTAGAGAAAGAGAGAGTGAGAGGCAGAAAGGAAAAGAGAGTAAGTGAGCTAAGTTGTAGAATATGTGACAAGTTTTGAGGATCACTTAGGTACACAAATATACTTCTTTTTATCAAATTTTTTTATGAGCATCTTCTATATATTTATAGCATTATATTATTAGTATCGTTATAATGTTTAAAGAAAATTTTACCATTTGGACATAAAGTAAATATAGATTTTTGACAATATATGATCGTAGAAATTTAAAGATACATTATTAAGGGTGACTGTTTTGAAAATTTTAGATTAAGATTTTAGTTGAAAAATTTGTTATTCGAAGATATAGAATATTTTTACCAATTAAATTTAAGTTAAATAATTTATTTGAGTTATTTAATATATTATTGAGATTTTAATCGATTTGAATGTTGAATAGATCAAATATATTGTTGAAATAATTTTTGAAAGCTTGAAAAATTGTAAATTGAGAATTTTATGAAATTAAATAAAGTTACAGTTTTTTATAATTCAAAAGAATTGATTGGTTTAAGGAAAAATTTTAAATAAGACTATAATAAATAATTGAGATTTTAATATGAAATATTTAGATTTTTGCGAAATAAAAATATATTTACTTAAGTTATTAAATTTAAATAGTCCTATATATAAATTATATTTTCAAAATAATATTATATCTATTATAAATGGCTAGATTTGGGAGAGTTATTATATTTATGTAATTTTGGTTTAGAGGGTAGTCCTGGAATTTTAGAGTAGTGTTGGAATAGTTTTGAGTTTTATATTAATAAATGTTTATGTGCAATTTTGTAGACTCTTGAGAATTTTGGAGTAATCTTTGTGTGAATATTTATAATCTAATGAATACCAGGTAACTCTGAAAATTCTTTTTTGTACATGTGAATTGTGTATGATTATATTATAGATTTACTAATTTTTTATCATACTAAAATATAATATTATTATTTTTTTAAAATAAATATTTTGACATGTTACTTGATTTTGTTAATTATTGATATTTTAATATATTATTGAGATTTTAATCAGTTTGAATGTTAAATAGGTCAAATATATTGTTGAAATAATTTTTGAAAGCTTGAAAAATTGTAAATTGAGAATTTTATGAAATTAGATAAATTTACAATTTTTTATAATTCAAAAGAATTGATTGGTTCAAGGAAAAATTTTAAATAAGACTATAATAAATAATTGCGATTTTAATATGAAATATTTAGATTTTTGAGAAATAAAAATATATTTACTTAAGTTATTAAATTTAAATAGTCCTATATGTAAATTATATTTTCAAAATAATATTATATCTATTATAAATGGCTAAATTTGGGAGAGTTAATATATTTATGTAATTTTGGTTTAAAGGATAGTCTTAGAATTTTAAAGTAGTGTTGTCGTAGTTTTGAGTTTTATAATAATAAATGTTTATGTGCAATTTTGTAGACTCTTGAGAATTTTGGAGTAATCTTTATGTGAATATTTATAAGCTAAAGAATACTAGGTAACTCTGAAATTCTTTCTTGTACATGTGAATTGTGTATGATTATATTGTAGATTTACTAATTTTTATGTCATACTGAAATATAATATTATGATTTTTTTTAAATAAATGTTTTGATATGTTGCTTGATTTTGTTAAAATGTATTGCTATTAATTACGATCACTATTTAAATATATTAATATCTATAGAATTATCATGAGTTGCTGTTAAATGGTACAAAAATTTTATTCCTATCTTATTTTTAATAATATATTTGAGAATATATTTATGATGTAATATTATTTGTATATAACATATGCATTGTTGGGCTAAGGATAGAAGGAGATTTGCATGATTATAAATTATCGTGTGGTATGCCATCACTCGATGTACAGTGGGTGGCACTTGTTAAGGCCCCTTCTTTCTTGTTTTCCTTTGGCTAGGAATTCATTGGAGCTGTGAGATATATGACACCTCCCTATTTGCAAAGGAGGGGAGCCATAGTCCAAACTGGAGTTTTATATCTTCGGCCAGATATATCTCCAGTATTGGTGAGCTTGGAATAATTTAGTAAAATAAATTAGTTCCTAGTAGACTATGTGTTAGCCTATGGCTCAAGTCAGCAGTATAGGGTAGACGGTGATACAAGGGAGGCTACATATTGCATTATTCTTTTTTGGATATATTGGATAAATGATGTTGGGATATTGTTGAATCAAAAATGAAATTGAGTTGAATGTATCAAATCCATGATTTTCATACACATACACACACACACACAAAAACAAATTTTTGTTTATCAAATATGGTTTACTTGTATAGGTTATAATTTTAGTAATTACTGAGACGTTTAATCTCATCCCTTATATTAACATTTTCAGGTGAAGGATCTAGTAGGAATCAAGGAAAGGCACCGATAGAGTGAGTCGTGAAGGCTTTTGTGCTCCTCAAATACATGTTATGTTATATTTTTATTTTCCATGACTAAGACTTCAATAGTTTATTTTGTTATGTTAGAAATATTTTGAAATTATGACCAGATAAAGTGTTAGAAATATGTATGGACTTTTAAATGAAGTATTTTATCGTGTATGTGGATATAATTATGTAAGGTGTTACACAGACCTAATTAAGCATCTATATTGGAAAGTGAAAATGTTATGCAGTTACACAAAAATTTATGCAACTGTAAAGACAAGAGGAGCTAACCTATTTTAAGTGACCATTACTTTATACCCTGTCATTTACTTTGTGAATTTCACCCACTGAACATAGTGCTTGTTGGTCTATCTCTTTGCCTAACATTGTAATCAAAACCTTGCCAAACAATGTCACATATCAAATACGCAAGGTATGAGTTGTCTAACCAAGAAGTTGTCAAACACAAATATGTTTTTGTTATTTTCAAATATTTTGATGTCATTTTCAACACACAAGCCGTTATATACAACTACGTCAAGGCATAGCTATAATTACTTTTTTCATTGACCTCATTCTTTAGTTCCTGAGAAATTAATGTAAAAAAAATGTCCTTATCCTTTGTTGGCTTCTTTGTCCTCAGAGATGTCTTGAGCTCGATCCAAGGAGATTTAATTGTAGAGTTTCTTTACCTTGTTGACCTCTGTAGTCTAATTGGTGGGTTAGGTTGTGCTTCCTTGCTATCACTGCTACCCTATTCATGATTCAAAATTAAAGGAACATTTGTGGGAGTTCTACTCACTGCTTGTATGTCCTCTTGATCCTCAGTATTCTCACTATCAACTTCCTCAACTTACTCATCCTCATCCTCATCATCATCCTCAACTTTATGAACCTCATAATCATCACCTTCTTTGTTCCCCTTATGTTTATCCTCATCCCTACCCTTATTACCATCATCTACTTCATGAACCTCATAAGCATCACCTCTTTTGTTCCCATTATATTCATCCTCATCCTCACTCTCATCATCATCATCATCATCCACTTCCTCAACCCGATAGTCCTGAACTTTTTTTTCTTCCTTATGCTCATCCTCTACCTTAATGTCATCATCATCCTTACCTCCCACTACAATAGCATCCCTTGTAATCTCTTCTGCTACTCGGTCAAAGTCTTCTCCTACTTTATAGCCAACATCACTATTAATGTTAACTCTTCCATCACTAATTGTGTCATTCCCCCTTCCTTTTCCCTTAGCATCTCTTACAATTTGCAACTTTTTTAGCTCTTCATCAAAGTTGTTCATCAAGATCCTACAACTTTCTTCATAAAATGTGCCTGTAACTCCTTCAACTCCTGCATACAAAACACCAAGTTACTTGTCAATAATGTTACTAGTGTTTCAAAATGGGTCACTGCTTGTTTAGTACTTCTAATTATCTAATAGAAATTTGTCATTCCCAATACACAAATTATCATCTAACTAAGTTACCAAAGTTAAAAAACAATAAATAAACTTATGTAACTTAAACACTTAATCACTGAACATACAGTGACAGATATGAAGTTTTAAATTTCCACATATTTTTTGTCATTCACAATAAAATCTTGTCAATACTAGTTTTCATTTTGCCATTCATAGTTGAAGTCTTATAAATAACTTTTTTTGACTTCTTAAGTACAAGGTCTAAAGACTGCAACATTTTGTCCTCATCACTCCCCATGGTAACCTACACCAAGCTAGTTGGGGTGACACTACTTCCATATAAAATTCCTATATAACTCTTCCTTTATTTCTCCACCATATCCTTTATTTTCTTCTCGATCCAATATTCAATAGCACTTGTCGAACCCTACTGAATAGGTTTACCTAGTGGGTAATGCTCACCAAAATAGAGCTGCAAAACCAAAGACATAAAATTCAAATTTATGCAACATTAACATAAAATGAAATTAATATAATTCAAAAACAAAATTCACATACCACTAGTAGATAAAGGCATCCTCCTACATTACAAGTCCCTTTTTTCTTCTTTTTTGACATGTTCATGTAATCGGCCATCTCCTTCCATAAGTTCTTAATAATGTAACTTGCCCAAGCATAATTTCTAAACCTATCCTTGTGCAACACATAACTTTCAACAAACTAAGGTATACAACTATACTTGAACCAAGACACAAAAAAGTTCCCAACATATAAAGCATAAAAAGAAACTCAAAATTTTCATTTTCAATCCCAAATATCAACTCACTCAGTATCTGTGTGATTGGCACTTTCCAATTGTATCTTGGGTCATCCTCTTCTACATCAACTTTTACCTCTTTCCCATTGTTGGGAACACCTAGAAAATCATAAACATCTTTCACTTCAATTGCCTCTATTTGCACCCTTATCTTAAATTGATGTATAGGGGGGTCACAAGACCTAAGCAAATGACACAATCAGATCACATGAAAGTTGCTTTAATTCCACATAAAGCAACTGTCCAAATCCAATTCTCTCTACCTTCTCCCTCACATCCTAATTATTCTTCACAAAGTCAACTAGTGACTCTTCAATTGCCTCTATTTACCCCCTTATCTTAAATTGATATATAGTGGGGTCATAAGACCTAAGCAAATGACACAATCAGATCACGTGGAAGTTGCTTTAATTCCACATGAAGCAACTGTCCAAATCCAATCCTTTCTACCTTCTCCCTTAAGTCCTAATTATTCTTTGCAAAGTCAACTAGTGACTTAAATCCCAGCAATGAGCAATGAGTATATAACACAACATCATGCTTCTTTTTCTCAACTTTTTGTGGCTTAGATTTACTCACCTCCTTGTTGTACCTGTCCCTCTCTTCTTGATTCAAGCCCTTCCAGCCCTTCTCAATGACAAGTTTTTGCCTTTTAGCGTTCTTTAATGGTTTTTCCCATTTATCCATATATTTCTTCGTAAATAGGATAAGGTCACTATGTATTCCTTTTGCTTTTGACCCTTTCCCTTCCTCAAACACCATCTTTCTTAGTCCTGCAAAATAGTCATCAATAGAGACATTTGTTAAATATCAATTTTTTTGTGGTCATTTCTTAATATACTTTTGTTATTTACAATTTATTCTTTGTCATAGCGAATTACTCACTACCATGCATACCCTATATAAAATCTAGTCATTACCTAATCAATTCAAATCATTTCTCAATCATCTCTATCAAATGTCGATAATCCTTTACTTCATTGCTACGTTAATGATTTCTAAAAATCCTACAATTCATTCCTACTCACAGTTTAAATAATGACAAAATTTCCTAGTCATTTCTGAAATTTGCCTTGTTATTTTAATACCTAGTTTTGCCAACCATCACAGTCCTCAACTTCATTGTTCATACACTAACATTTCACACACCCTAAAAGTGAAGGAATCATACTTCTAGTCATTCCCAAACACGCTCATGTCATTTCCAAATAAACCCTAATCAATCATTCCCCTTACTCACCCTGACACAACGACCACCTAACAAAAATTTAAATCCCTAAACTTACCTCACTCAAATGTCGATAATGCTCAGTCATTGCAATGGCAATTCCCCAAACACGACCTTCTGTTTAAAGCAGAATTATTGTTGGTAAAGTGCATATTTCGAAAAAATAAAATTTAAAGAATTCCTAAGGGAATTAAATTCTGAGAAAAGTCATGAAACTTCCCTACACTAAGAGAAGGCTAATGGTTCATTAAGATGAATTTTCTAAGATAGTAAAATTGACAGAATACAGAAAAAATTCATCTCGCACTACACCAGTACTCAGTGTAATGTAAGGATAATCAGGGAAGTAAAAAATTCTGCAAAAATTCCCAACTCATTACACCTAAAAATCATGCCTAATTAGGCCCAAAAAAGGAAAAAATATTTAATTGGAAATGAAAATAAAATTAAGTTTCTAGAAGGTAAGTAAGAAAAGTTAATCTTGGATTAAGGAAAGTTAACCAAGGTTAAAGTGTGATAATCTTAGCATGACATAAGCAAAGTAACATCATTTTAATGACATCACATAGACAAGTGGCAAAATTACAAGCTTCTTAACTTAGGATTTATCCATGTGTAATGTAATAAAAATAAATGGCTAAGATCTTTCCACCTACACATTGTAATTTCTTCAAACTTCAAGGGCTAAGAGCAAAAGCAAAGCTCTATAGATACCCCCTCCCACTACTACCTTTTCAGCCAAAGAGAGAAATCAAGAGCAACAAAGCCTCCCCTTGATTTCCCAACCATGAGGGCTTTCAGTCAACATCATCAAAAACATCCTCTTAAATGTTCTAAGGTCCAAACATAGATATAAGGTTCACATAACTCATTAGGACCAAGACTTGTTCTCTTGAATTTCAACCCTTTCTCTTGATTTTTGGGTTTTCTTTCTAGTTTTTCTAAAATTATTCTTTTAAGCCAATCCTACACAACTTTGCATGAGGAATCTGAATATGAGCTTAGATTTACCAACCTCAACTTCCTTCCTTATGAAATTGCTTTGGCCGAGAGACTTAGGGGTTTTTCCCAAAAATCTCACTTTTGATTCTAATGCTTCTAACTTCACTTTTTTGACTTAGTTCCCCATAATTTTCTATTCTAAATCCATTGTAAGACTTACAATCAACAAAATCATATCCTGGCCACAAGAACCAGTTAAGGCTGAGGCACCTCCTAGGTCTCCAATTCATGAAATCATCAAACTATCATGTAATACCACTTGGTTTCTACTTCTTTCTATCCTTTAGTCATATTTCTAACATAGATCTCATCATTTTTCATACTTAAATATTTTGGTTAGCAACATCAAAGTGGGGTTTCAAACCTTCCAAACTCAGCTAAACCAAGAACAATCAAGATAGGTGCTAGAATCACCTTATACCTTAATCTTGAAGCTTGAATCTTGTTCCTTCTTTTTGACCTTCATGCCCACATTTTTCTTTTTATTTTTCTCTCTAAATTTTTTGTAGAGTTTTCTCTCTATAAATGCTTGCTAAAATGCTCTTCCAAGGGGGTATTTGTAGCCAAAATTATGACAAGGGTTGCCAACTTTACTATTGATGAAATGTGACAACTCTAAAGGCCACTTGTCCAAGCTTCGAGTCTTCCTCCACAAGAACTTGCCAAGTGTCCTTATGATATCATACCCTTGACATCATCAAACTTCTCTCTTACCTCACCATGCCATGTGGCAAAAACTCATGGAAGGAAAGGAGAAGATTAGATCTTGACCCTTGGATCAGACTTGAACTTTAAGTTTCTTCCTAATTTACTTAGCTCACACTTATCCGGCTTTCTTAATGGCCTTCTAGAGCTTAAAAAATTCCTATCTACTTCATAAACTTCCTTTAGTTATAGGGAAGTTCTACGAATTTTCTTGGGCAATAATTAACTATTTCTTTTTGAATTTCCCGTAAAATGCCTCTTAGGGCACAACTGGACTTTATATTTATTAAAGCAACTCTGCTGCCTTTCTAGGGATAGAACTAATTTTATAAACTTCTTTAGCCTCTTAACTATTTATTCCCTATTTTTGCGTGTATGTTTTAGGCCTTCTCATGGCTCAAATAATTGTATCTAGATAATTACCTTAAAATGAGCTGCTATACTGAAAATTCCATTAAAGCTACTATAGGGGCATTTTCATCATTTATCTTTATCAAAATGCCCATATGCACCATTTTTCATTTTTTGAGATTTTTTTGAAATTTTCTGTATACTTTCCATAATTACTCACATTGGCCTATAACTTTATGAAACTACGGTTTTGCTCCTGCTTGGGGTCAACCTCATGAATCATCACTTTGAGGCCTGCACCTCAACCTTAGGCCTACACCTAACCTATTTTCCCTCTTTGAGCCCTTCAGATTCCCCTGAAGCCCCTGACTTTTTTTTACACTTTTGCCCCTAGAAACTTCTCACTTTGCAGTTTAGTCTCTATTCCAGTTTTAGCTTCCTTTTTCATCTTTGGGACTTCTGCTCAAAGGTATTTGGTAGCCTACCTTTTCTAGGTTACTTTCTAGACCTCTAGGCCTAAAAATTAGGATATGACATCTAGTTTTCCTCTTCCCCTCTTGTATACTTTTTTATTTGCTGAGTTTACCATTATCTTCTGCTATTTTGCTCACCTATTTTGCAAGAAGAATCCATTTAATCACAGGGGGTTCCGCATCCTCATCTATCAATAATTATGGAATAGCTCTTAAGGACAACATCCATAGGATATGACTCGGATTAATTATGTCTATATAGGTGCTACCACTAACAATCTTAAGAGCTATATGCTATCATAGAACAACCTCGTAACACTAATGGTGAACATGACAATGATATTGTTCTAGTCACTGTTGTCCCAATGGTAGTTCCTATTCCTAGGCCATTCCTTGACACTTCAAAAACAAAAACATTTAATGGAAGGAACTTTAGGCGATGGTAAAAGTGAGTTTATTCTATACTTGACATGTATGGAGTAGTTGATGCACTCAATTAGTCTGAACCATGCCTGGATGCTGATCAGGCCTAGAAAGACATTTGGAAACATGCTAATAAGGTTTACAAACATGCTCTTATTAGCATTTTATCTAATGATCTATTTGATGTGTACCGTGTTTACAAGGAAGCACACAAGATATGGGAATCATTTATCCTCAAGTACATTGTTAAGGATGCTAGGAAGTAAAAGTCCATTGTAGGGAATTTCTACAAATAGGAGATGACTGAAGAGAAAGATATCAAGCTTCAAATTAATGAGTTCAACAATTTGTTAAAGGAGCTTTGTGCCAAGAAGATTAACTTACCAGATGAGTTCGTAGATAACATATTGATCGAGAAGCTGCTAGAGATGTGGAGTGACTACAAATAATAGTTAAAGCACCAACAGAAGCAATTGTCCCTATCTGATCTTGTTACACCTTACTTCTAGGATACCTTAGGGTCTAATTAGAATAACTTTTGACCATTTTGGATGGCCTTAAACCCAAAAATATACATTCTGCATGATGATTTTCGTAAAATCACTATTCATTTGGTAAAAATCCAGTTTTCTATTCAACTTCAAAAATTCGTAACTTATTCTAGAATAATCGAAATGGAGTGCTTCCAAATTCTATATAAATCTATTTGAATTATATTTCAAGTAAAAATAATCTTGTGAACCAAAACCTTTTGAATTAGTTCCAGAATTTTTGGAAAGTTACCAGTGTTACTTTGGTAAAAACCTTTTTTTTTTTCCAGATTTCAATCCTTAACTTTGAAAAATCGCTATAAATTGTACTGACGTCCAATTTTAACATGCTATCTATCAATTTAAAGCTCAAGACATGATATAAGCATACCAAATTTCATGATTAAATTCGTTAGGTAACGTATTCAAAACACAGCTCTAAGTCACGGTTCACTTAGGGTTACAGCATCTAAACAACCATACTTATACATAACCAAAAGATAATTGTTTGCCATGGTTCATCACCACATTTATCCTTGAATTTGTAGATTCTTCGTGGATGATTCAGCCCCTAGAATGTTCAATTACTTTTGGACAGAATAAGATTTCAAAGAAATCCCAATAGCAAGTTTAACCAACTATAACATCAAGCATGTATCATCATTATACATATCAACATTAGCTACCATTGGAGAACTAATTCTATTATAATTAGGCAATCTCTAACATGCAAAAGCAAAGACAATAGAATACAAGAGCAGCCACATCACAATCATCATAGTTCACCCACATAATAGCAAGCATCTATGCCATAATAAACAATGCAATGTCAACATTAGTAGTTAATTAAACCTTACTATCTTACTTCAATAGCTCTTTGTTTCTTGGCTCTTCTTCCACAAATATCAAACCCTAAACATCACATTACACAAAAGGGGCAGCAACATTATAATCCAAACCACACAATAACCAAAGGCAAAATTCAAGTAACCCTTAACACTTAAATCTTTGAATTTTGGAGTTTTGTTTTCATTAACCTAAAAATTCCTTTCTTAGGTCAATCCTACATAGTTTTTCATGTAAAATCCAAATATGTAGTTAGATTCATGAAAAGAAATTTTCTTCCCTATAAACTGAAGTTGGTCGAATAGGGGGTCAAAATTTTCAAAAATCACAACTTTAGTTTCAATGCTTCCAATGCTTGTTCTTTAGGTTTATCCTACACCATTTTCCATTTTAAACACAATGGAAGCATCAAAACTATGAAAATCTCATCCTAGGTTCCATTTTTCAAAGTGGTCGAATGGTACCTCTTAAGAACCAACCATGAAATCTTTCAAACTACAACTTAAAACCACTTGAAATAACCTTGAATCAAAGTGTTCTAACTAGGTTTAACAACAAAACCTCCCTCCCCTAAACCTTATTCATTTTGGCCAGCACCAACAAGAGGGGAAAGCATAATTTTCAACCATCAAACTTAAGGAAAACAAGCAATAAACAACATAGAACCACTTACTAACCTTAGATCAAAGCTTATTTAGCCAAGGTAGTAGCTTTCTCCTTACTTGAATTTCAAGAAACCAAATAGCAAGAGTTTTTTTCTTTTGGCCAAAACATGTAGTCTTGAAATCAGAGGGGAAGTGTTCTATTTAAAGCCAAAATATCCCAACCACCATCATAAATGCCATGCTAGGTGTCATTACCCTAATCCCTCTTGTTTTCTCTCTCTTAATTACTTAATTCCAAATGAAAATTAACTTCAAAAGTCAAGATCCTCTCCACTAGTGGCTTGACACTTGGCATTTTTAAATCCTCTCTATTGGTGGCTTGACACTTGGCATCTTATGGGCCATTCGAAGTGCAAGACTCTTTATCAATGCACTTTTGTTTCGGGTTTAATTATTTTTCTATAATTACAGTACTTTGGCCTCTGTAATTATTTTTTGTCAGATCCATAATCCATTCTTCCTATTTTTCTCTTCCCAAAATGCCCTCTTTTGCTAAAATCCCAAATTCTTACTAATTATAAAAGAAAAATCATTGTCCTTTTCATAAGGGTTTTCCTAATTGTCATATTTATGGGACTCTTTTTAATCCCATAATCTCTTATAATTCCTTGGGATATCATGTGAATTTTCTTATAATTTTATTTTCCTTCCAAATATTTATTTGGAATTTTCCCAAATAAAATGCAATGTTGGCCTAATTCCCCTTTAAATTCTTTTGTAATTTTTCTAGGTGTAATCTGGGCATAAAACCACTTATACCTTATCATATAATTCTTAAGGCACATTATTCTTATTTTTTCTTAATTTTTTGAGGCTTGGAAATATTTTTCTATCATTATTTTTGACCAATTTTCCTAATTAGTCAACATTCAATAATTGCTAAAAATTCAATAATTATTGCTTTCCATCATAATTTTAAATTTTTGAACCTAGAATACTATCTAGGGATCTTTTCTCTACCTTCCATAATTATTTGCTGATTTTTGGGAATTCTTAACATATTGTTTCCAAATTTCCAAATTTCTTCCATTATTCTGGCCCTTAAATGCCTGCGGCCTTACCCTTAATTATGGATTCTCTGGATGTGATATTTCTCTCTCCCAAAATGAATTTTGTCCTCAATTTAAAGCGTATCTTATAGGAAAAGTTTGGGACACTTCTCTTTCATTTCCGTTTCCATCTCCCATGTAGCTTCCTCCAACAAAAGACCTTTCCAGACAACTTTGATCAGCGGAATTAGCTTATTCCTTAGTTGTTTGACATTTTGATCAATGATTCACTCTAGTCTGACCTCAAAAGATAGGTTGTCTCTGAGCACAATGTCATCATACTTTATGACATGCGTTGGGTCTAGGTGGTATGATAGGACCCAATCTTTATATGGTTTTCTTAAGTGTTTTCTATTGTTTTCCAATACTTTTACCCTCATTATGCATCCATTTATATCCTTTTGATTATATTGATTCATGCATTACATTCTGCTATTTATGGGGTAAAAAGGGTCATTTTTCTCTCCTTAATTGTAATTGCCTTGATCTGTAATCAATTAGTCTTTACAAAGCTCTTTATTATTATTTTCAGGCAATTGGAAAAGGATCTAAGACCCAAGATCAAGCATTGAAGGAGCCAAAAAGTCACAAGAACCAAAACACAAGATTTGAAGTGTTCTGTGTCCCCAGGTTCGTGACACGGGCTTATAAAGTCGCAACCTGGATGCTCTTTGAGTGGAACTGTGCATTTTGGAGCTATGAGGTCGCGACATGGCCTTATAAGGTCGCGACCTGGACTTCCCAAGGCGTGACATGAGATTTTGAGGTTGCAACCTGAGTGTGTTAAGTGAAGCCGTGTGTTTTGGAATAGGTTTTTCAGCCTCGGCACCTAGGGGAGCAACCACCACGAACCAGACACTCTCCATTTTGTAGATTTGCAAAGGGATGAGCCTCTACCATATTCTCTCAAGTCTCCATTGATCCCATAGCCTAAACCTTCATTTTTCTTCACTTTTTCATCATTTCCTGTGACTCTGAACCAATTAAACCACTCTCAACTCTTTCTATTTTTCCAACCCTCTTTTTAGCATCACTCATGGCTGATCATACCTGGAGTGATTTAACCAGTTTGAAGACATAAGAGGTTAAACCTTTAGCCTCTTGGTGATGGAAGACAAAGCTTGAGTTCAAGAACTTAATAGAGGAGTTACTTAGTCTAAACCGGTGCTTAAATTTTATGTTTAACATTTCTAGATTTAGGGATTTCTGTACTTATGTAAGACTTGATTTATGATTTGTAAATCTTGTGTTTAGACTGTTGCAATGTATTTGGATTAGATGCTATTTAATGTTGAATTATCTATATAAATATTTTAGTTTTGAATCCTTGTGTTCAATTGATTGTCAGTGATCATTGATGATTAATCTATTTACTTGGTATTCTGTGGTTGTTGATTGACAATCTGAGGGCATTTGCATCATCCATTCATTTACACTCTAAGTGGTTTTCAATAATGTTTTAAGACATGTTAATCAACTTTAATTAAAGTGAGTTTTCATTAATTAAAACATTAGACCCAAGTGATCACTTAGGGTTTTCATTAGACTTAGAAGTTTCCAAAACTCCTAATCAATTTAAGAGCAATGATAGCTGAGTTTACATAATCAAGAGACTATCCTATCATAACTTTCCTTTAATCCAAAGCATATCTTCATTCATTTAAAATACCAAAAAGATTTACTTCTTTGCCATTTATATTTACTGTACCACTTTTTGAACAATTAAACCCCCTTTTCTTTACCAAAATCATCATGCTTTTGATAACTAGTTTAATCTAGGCTTTTCCAATAAAGCACTCCTTGAGAAGAATGATTGGTTGTGTCTTATACTATATTATCTGGTGCAACCACAATCTTGATGATCCAGAAGGCGACATTCTGGCTCGATCAATGGTGCTATTGCTAAGGAGCCAAGAAATTAGTTCCCTAGTAATTGGATTTCAATACCATTGTGATTTAGGTCGATTCTCATTGAGCTTTAGTTTGTGAACTTAGCTTTTGCATTTCATCGCATAAAATTTTTTGAGAAATAGAAACAAATATTTTGTTTTACTATACTTTTGCATTTGCACTCCTACACAGCATTTTGTATTTGTTCTAACTTGATCCTGAGTGTTTGGCCTAATTGCTTGAACGTTTTAAACTTTATGCACAGTTTATTGAGCATTTGGTTGAAGTACTTAGTGAAATTTTTTCAAAGTTATGACGAAAGTAGCTTTCTATGACTTTAAGTTGCGACCCCAGTTTCTCAAGTCTCGACCTAATCTGTTTAAGTTGCGACCTGACTTGTGTCTTATCGCGACCTCAGACTCCTGGTGTTTAGTGTTGCTCTCAATTCACTCAAGTCACGACCTAATTTCTGCCAAGTCATAACCTCATTTCTTCTTCAGTTTAGCATTGCTCTCTGTGTACTCAAGTCGTGACCTGGATATCCCAAGTTGCGACCTGAGTTGGTTTTTCACTGAAAATTTTCTGAGTGTCCAGACTTACTCTTTTTACATAGCCTTGCTTACTGCATATATTTTGAGAGTATATAGCACTTCATACACCTCAAACTCACTGAGTATTATTTGAAATCATTGAGTTTGCCTCAATTTTAAACTACACACTTGGTAAATACCAAAGTTTTGGCACTATTTCTTTCTTAAACTCTATTTGTGCTTGAATTTTAAGTGTTTGTGCATGCCTAGAGGGTGTAGAGGCAGGAGAGGTAGAGATACAACACCTCATAGCCCACTTATTTTATAAAACTAACCCTATCCATCTAGTGAGAGTGAGGAGTTAGAGGAGAAAATCATGGCTGAAGTACCTCCTAGTGGTAGGAATGGGAATGGCAATCATAATAGACTTAACAATGGTAGTAATAAGGGGCAAGGAGAGAACAATGGCCAGAATGGGATTAATGGACAACTTAGGGGTAGAACTATAAAAGAATTAACTCAATCTAATGGAAATTTTGATCCTATGCCTGGTGCCTTTCCTACTTTTAATGCAGATTTTGAAATTAAAGGTCAATTGATCCACTCACTACCTAAATTTCATGGCCTCACAGGTGAGAATCCATACCTCTATCTCCGAACTCTTTATATGTAGTGCTTGTCTCTGAAGCTAGTAGGAGCAAGTATTGATGACGTTATGTGGAAGGTATTTCACTTATCCCTAGAGGGCAAGTCTAAATAATGGTACATGAATCTCCCGCTCTACGTGAATAATGCTTATGAATCATAGACTAGTCTAAAGAAGACATTTTTGGATAAGTACTTTCCCTCCACAAAGATTTCAGCCACCTAAAAGGAAATTTCAACAGCTAAGCAAGAGCCCTTTGAATCATTTTTCGAGTTTTAGAGTAGATTCCAAGAAATATTGACCAGGTGCCACAATCATCAAATTCTTAAGGAGCAGTTGGTACAATATTTCTACAACAGACTATTAACATATGATGCATAAGTGTTGAGTGCCGCTGCAAATGGATATGTTGAGAATATGGAACCAAGAGCTGCATGGAAATTAATAAGGACCTTTGCTCTTAATAGACAGCATGTGAGCTCAAGGGATCTAAGGGACCATAAATTTGAAAGGGATCTATTGTTGGTTAAGCTGGCCTAAGACATGTCTAAACTTGCTAGTACTGTTGAGAGTCTTCGCTCCAACAAGCCTTAGTCTCTTACTTTAGTGGTTACAAGCTGTGGAGTTTGTGATTCTTTGATGCACACTACTCAGAATTGCCCTGGGCTAGTTGAAGAGGTCAATGCGATGTACCAAGAAAGATATGGACAATATCAGACAAAAGTCAATGCGATTTACCAAGAAAGAGAGGGGTAATATCAGAAAAGGGACCCTTACTCATACATTTACAATCTCGGTTGGAGAGATCATCTAAATTTTAAGTAGGGTGGGGGAGCAAATAGACCAAATCAATTCCAAGGTCATCAATTCCACAACACTGGGGGCTCTTTAAGTAATTTCCAAGATTCCTCAAGAGCCATAGTGACAACCCCACAAAATACTATGGTATCCCAACAACCACAAAGAGGCAATGACACTTCACAGCTCTTAAATAGTATGGCTATTCAAATGACCAATATTAAGAGGCGAATGAAGAAGAGTAATGACAAATTCATCTCTATAACTACTATCTTACAAGGGACGCAAAAGGATAACTCAGATGTTCATAAGAAGTTGGAGGATCTCAACTTAAAGAATGCCGACATCTCTGGAAATTTGACCCAACTGTCCAATACGGTCAATGACATGCAAGCTAAAAGCAGTGGTAGCATTCCCTCCAACTAAGGGCCTTAATGCTATATCCTTGAGAAGTAGCAGAAAGGTCCACTTTAAGGGTGATAAAGTGGATAAAGATGTATTTGAACAAGGCATATAAAGCCCTCTACTCAGTCCTATGAAGTTGGGCAAATCTAAGAGTTCCAAGAAAGAGGAACTCGTTATGAGGAAAAGAGCACAATAAGATCCAAAGGACAAGGTGCCTCAAGGACATGAAGAAGTAACTCATGAGGCTGCATAAGAAAATAAGAACACTATAGAAAGCTTAACTTATAACAGCAAGTGATCTCTTGTCGTTCAAAGGTTAAATTTAATACTCTAGATTAGGTAGGAGATGAATCAACCAGAGGTCAGTTTCAAGGAGCCTTAACATCTTTTGGAATTTAACTAATTAGAAGTTACAAATTAAACTAACAGAGAAGGATGTAGCTTCTGGAATTAGTTTCTGTCATGATTGTTATTTATGAAAACTGATTTTTAAAAGGAATGAGAGAAGAATAAGATGCAGAAAAGAGTTTGAAAGAGGTATCAATGAAGTGAATTCCCTTGGATCTGTGATTTCACCTTCCTTGCAACTTAAAATCAAGTTTCTATTTCTCTTAAGCAATTCATCAAATAGTAGGTCTGCAATCAACTCTAATGATGTAATTAGATAATTTCCAGGATGAAGATTAACTAATTCACCTCAGATTTATCACAATAATTAAGTTCCAGACTTAACCAAATCAAAAACTGAATTGAAGCTATTCAGAAAAAGGAAATTATAACCTCTAAACACATCACCACTCAGAAGTAGCAGAACCTAATGAAATCTAAGATGAGTTATATATCTGAATTTCAAACAAAGATTTATAACAAGATCTAAATCTGAAACATAAATACAAACTCAAGAAAAATGAAATCTCCTTGACAATCAATGCTTTGGATCTATCACAGCTCCTTAGGAATCGATGGCTTAGTTACTCATGTTGATAGAGGAAATCTGGCCAAATCTCCTCTGAGTCTCCATGGTAGAACGCAAGGAAAGAGAAGGAATCTAGAAGTTAAGAGAATATGGAGAAGTGAAGAAAAGAAGAGAATGAATGAGAATGCCAGAATTCAGTGTTCATATCCCTTTTTATTATTCTCTTCAGAGCTCTGGATTTTTGCCTGTGTTTTTTTCATTCAAAGCCTTGAGCTATGCATTTTGACAAGCAGAATTTCTCCCTCCTTATGTGTCAAAACTATGCATTTCATTAATTCAAGTTTCCCTCTCCAAAGCTGTGCATTTTGGTTCACTCTTTCAGCCCCTCAAAATACTCCGTTTTTACTCATTTAAATTAGGATCCTTAAGAGCCTTGCTGCCATTCTTCAATTTGACTTGATCCTCATTGCTATTTCCAGGAATTGATGAGAACTCCTTCAAATCTGCATTAATTCATCAAATTCTCACAGCATCATCTCTTACCAAATATTGGGAATATGGAGTTAATTCCACATAAAAGCACTTAAATTCAATGGAAAATCACATTATTTAGCTAATCCAAATATGGTTCACCAAATTCCCCCACACTAGCACTTTGCACTCCTGGGCAAATATGATCAAATAGTTCCCAAAATCTCATCAACAATAGTTATAAATCAAAATAGTATCCAATTATGATTCTTCATCTCAACCCAGTACTCTAGAGAAAAACAAGCATAATAAGTAATCGAATTGTCAATAAAAAGACTAGGAAATGATCTTAATTTAGCAAATTTCATAGGGAAAAGTGGAAGTATTCTCTCAGTAAGTGTTTCACTCTCCTTACTATTCCATTACAGGGTTATTTCACTCTTCTCTCTTAGCCTAAGCCCTACCATAAGCTTGATGAAACTTTAATATCTCCACCACTGAGTAGCATGAGGTAATTTTGCATTAAGAGGACTTCCCTTAAGGTTGTAATGTTGGAAAGGCTAAAGGATGGAATCTAGCCACTTGAGCAAGAATGCATGCATGTTGAAAACAAGACAAAAAGAATACAAACAACTCACAAATGAACTTCAACGTAAGCCATGAATGCAAATGCTAATGTATAGCTCTTATTGGAATACTGGGGTTATGAGATGCTAGCTATAATTTTGTTTATAATTCTTTACTTGGGCTTTTCCAAAAACTTTTTTTCTTCATTTCTTTTTTTTGCTGCTTATTGGCTCTCTTTTTTGTGTATCTTTTTTTTTCAGTTCGTTTTTTTTCCTTCAACTGCCTTTTTCTTTCTTCTCTTTTTTTTTCTTTCCCATTCTTTTTTCTTTTTTTTTTTATTTTTTTCACAGCTAGCATCCTAAGATAGAATTAAACAAAGGTAATACAAAATAGATCCTAACAATGAAAAAGCATGAAACTTGATGACCAAATGCAATACAATCTTACTTAAGTTGGCCAGTATGATATGAAAAGAATCATGAATGGCTCAATAAGGTTAAGCAAAAGTTAGTATCAGTGGTTTGTGTTTGGAGTAAACTGGGTTTAGAATAGAATGCCTCTTTCGTATGCAATTTCCTAAAGCAAAAATGTGGCCTTAATTAAGAGCTAAGTCAAGTTCTAAAGGGTCCTAGTACTAAGGAGATTGCACCCATAATAAAAGGAATTTAGGCTTAAACAAGACCTTTCAACATGGGTTATTCTTCCCAAATCTAATGCAACAGCTAAATAAAATCAATTCTAACCTTAATACAACATTTCTCAACCTCAAATGCTGAATCTTCCCAAGAATAATTAGGTTTCAGTGAATTCCTAGATTTCTAAATGTCCAAGTCAGAAAGTTATCAACATAATTTCAGAAAATCAAGCTTAGAACCAAAGAGATTTTTGGAGGAGCAAAGGTTTAGTGCAGCATAACTGATTTAGAAAGTGGATTATGCATAGACACTCAAAGCAAGGGATATGAGTGCTAAGTCATATCAGCAGCACACAGTCTAAAAACCAAGAATTTCAAAATCATCAAGATATTATCCTTCCCCCATACTTAAATACAGTATTGTCCTTAATACAGTCCAGAGCATGTGAAAAGTCCGGAGTAAAAACAGCAAAACAAAAGAAAGGAAAACAAGTAAAACACCATTCTTTTAAACTACTGAAATGAACTTTTCCCCCCACAATTATTCTCAAATTATCTAAGCATAAAATATCACCAGCAATACACAAAAATGAAAAGAAAAAAAAATAGGGAAAAGAGGCAACCTGATATTCAAGGTGGCTGGGAGTTCTCATGATAGAGTTTAAGCAAATATCCATTGACCTTCAATGTGCAACCATTTTGCTCATCTAGAAGTTCTAACATGCCAAAATCATGTATTTTGGTAACTGTATATGACCATCCCATCTTGTATTGAGCTTCCCTTGTTTAAACTTGAATCTAGCCTTGAATAAGAGAACACGATCACCCTCCTTAAAATGTTTCCTTAAGATGCCTTTATCATGAATAAGCTTTGTCTTTTGCTTATACATCCTTCAATTCTCACATGCCTCAAGTCTGATTTCTTCTAACTCTTATTCTGCATTTTTCTTTCAATTACAGTAGCTTCCATGTCCATATTGCATATTTTTACAGCCCAATAAGCTTTATGTTCAAGTTATACAGGTAAGTGAAAGCTATCCTATATGCCCATAAAGCTTCTTCTAATTTAACACTCCAATCTCTCTCCTTGTTGGTCTTACTATCTTTTTAAGAATCTGTTTAATTTCCCTATTTGAAATTTCTGTTTGGCCTTTAGTTTGAGGGTGATAAGCTATGGACATCTTGTGAGTTACTCCATATTTAGCAAAAAGACCATCCAACAACCTATTACAAAAGTGTATACCTTTGTCACTAACTATAGCTCTAGGAATACCAAATCTGGAAAATATATGAGACTTAATGAACTTGGCAACAGTGGCTGCATCATCCTTTTTTGTTGGCATCACCTCCACCCATCTTGAAACATAATCCACAGCCAAGAGTATACAATGATAACCAAAAGATGGAGGGAATGGCCAAATAAAATCTATCCCCCACACATCAAATATTTCACAGAAAAGCATTGGAACTTGGGGCATCTCATGTCTTCTACTATTTCCACCAAAATGCTGGCACTTATCACACACTTTGCAATAATTGTAGGCATCTTTAAAGAGTGTTGGCTAGTGAAACCCTGCTTCCAAAATCTTCCTAGAAGTCTTTTTAGCACTAAAATGTCCACTACATGCCCAAGAGTGACAAGCATCCAAAATTCCAGTGACTTGTTTATTAGGGACACATCTCCTTATAACCTAGTCATTACACAGCCTCCAAAGAATAGGTGGATCCCAACAATAGTATTTGACTTCACTCTTTAATTTTTGGGCCTAAAAATAAGAAAGGGAAGGTGGAATTAAATCTGTAACAAGGTAATTCACTATGTTAGCATACCAAGGTTCATGTGTAGTCATAGCCATTAACACAGAAGTAGGGAAATCATCACAGATTAAGAATTAGAAACTCCCTTTGTATCTTCAGGTAGCCTACTCAAATGGTTTGCAACAAAGTTTTTAGCACCACTCCTATCTCAAATTTCCAAATCAAATTCTTGTAGCAATAGAATCCATCTCAATAACCTTAGCTTGCTATATGTTGTCTTAAAAAGAAACTTCATAGCCGTATGGTCAGTATAAACAATAACATGAGAATTAAGAAGATAAGGTCTAAACTTGTCCAAAGCAAAGACAATTGCAAACAATTCTTTTTTAGTTGTAGTATAATTAATTTGGGCACTATCCAACATTTTGGATGCATATGCAATTACCCTAGATAGTTTACCCTTTTTTTGACCCAACATTGCACCTACTGCTGTATGAGATACATCACAAGCTAGCTCAAATGGTGAATTCCAATCTGGTGCAATGAGTATCAGTGGTGAGACAAGCATTGTTTTTAAAGTATCAACTGCATGTTTGTAGTCCTCATCAAAGTGAAAATCAACATCTTTTTGCATAAGTTTAGACAAAGGAAAAGCAATCTTGCTGAAATATTTAACAAACCTTCTATAAAAACCATAATGGCCAAGAAAAGATCTTAGTTCCTTTAAAGTCTTAGGATAAGGCAGAGATGAAATGACTTCTATTTTTGCTTTATCCATCTCAATGCCCCTTATAGAAACTAAATGACCTAGTACTATGCCTTGATCCACCAAAAAGTGACATCTTTCAAAAGTCAAAATCAAAATTTTCTCTATGTACTTGGCCAAGACAAGACTCTCTAGACAAGCAGAAAAATTATCCCCATACACTGTAAAATCATCCATGAATACCTCTATGGATGAACCTAGGAACTCACTAAATATAGCCATCATAGCCCTCTGAAATGTTCCTGGTGTATTACATAGCCCAAAGGGCATTCTTCTCTAAGCAAAAGTCCCATAGGGACAAGTAAAGGTAGTCTTATCTTGATCCTCTGGTGCAATTGGTATTTGGAAATATCCTGAAAATCTATCCAGAAAACAATTAATTAGTTCTACCAGATAATCTCTTAATCATTTGATCCACACAAGGTAATGGAAAATGGTCCTTTTGTGTTGTATCATTTAGCATTCTAAGTCAATGTACACACGCCATGCATTCTGTATCCTAGTTGGTATCAATTCATTTTTTTCATTTTTAATAACAGTAATGCCACTTTTCTTAGGGACCACTTGTATAGGGTTGAGCCATTCACTATCCAAGATGGGGTATATGATGCCTGCACTCAAGAGCTTAGTAGCCTCCTTTTTAACAACATCTAAAATCAAGGGGTTAAGCCTACATTGAGGTTGTCTAATTGGTTTCATCCTATCATTTAATAATATTTTGTGAGTACAGATTGAAGGATTAATTCCAGGCATGTCTGCCATAGACCAACCTCTTGCCTTTTTATGTTTATGCAAAATAGTAATTAATTGTTCCTCCTCTATAATAGTGAGTGAAGTAGCTATAATCATTGGTAATTTATTATCTTCAGCAAGATACACATATTTAAGATTAGGCGGTACGGGTTTAAGTTCTAGTTCAGGGGGTTTCACCACAGAAGGAACCAACTCCTTAAGCTCTAAAGCTTTAACAAAATACTATTGCAAGTCCTTACTTGATTCTAGATTTTGTGTCCTGTCAGAATAGCAACCAGAGGGTAAACAACCAAGATGATAATTTACATTACACAAGAATTTCATAAATTTAGCATTGAACTCTTGTGCAGATTCTTTATTTCTGAGCACTTTTTAAGCTTGATCTTGATTACAAGTAACTTGCTGCAATGATTGAAGTTCTCTCCTAAATTGTTCAGCTTCTGCAGAAAATGTGAACAAAATTCATGAATATGCTTTAACATTTGAAAAGGATATGAAGAATGAAAGTTATGTGCAGTGTTGATTAATGCATTGTAAGGAGAATTTTGAGGTAAATTATCCAAAATTGAATCAGATTGCAACTTTAATTTCTCAAAACAGTGTGCTTGTGGAATATGGAATTTTTGTTCCTCTACATAAGCTTGTCCAGTGACCAAATCTCCTTCTTTTTTTCTTCATCAACATGCATTCTTGATGTTTCCAATATTGCTATATTGGTATTGGCTCCATCCAATGCAGATTTTGCAATATTCTTAGCTTCTGGAAAGTCAGAAAGTATACCTTTCCCAAACCCATTATTAGAGATTTTAGAAACAAAATCATCATCAAAAGAAGAGAGTTCAAAAGAAGAAATATCAAAAGAAAATGTTTGCAATGTGGAAAGTGAGCTATCAACTGAATGAAAGTCAACACTACACACCTTATCATGATGAACAGAAAAATCATTGGGGCAGAAGAAGGAATTCACTATTGGTAAATCTAAATCAAATGTGGTGAGACCATACTCGTTCATGTTGAGAAGGGAAGGTTCACCTTCAGCTACAGAGTCTTCTATGAAAGCATCAATGGCACTTACGCCTAACAATGAGTAATCTTCATATGGGTGCTTCATAGCTTTATAAACATTAAAACTAATCATGTGATCACCCACTTCCATGGTGATACAACCATCTTTCATACTAATCATTGTGTTGGCAGTTCGAAGGAATGGTCTCCCTAAGATCAATGGTCCCTTAATGGTTGATTCATGGGACGTATCCAAGACATAGAAATCTGCTGGAAAAATCAAGTCCTTAACCTTAACTAGAATATCTTCTAATAGCCTATAAGGTCTTCTAATGCTTCTATCAACTAACTGAATGATCATACTAGTATCTTTTATTGAATTAATGCCCAAAGATGTATAGATAGACAATGGCATAACATTTATAGTAGCACCCAAATCTAGGAGGGCACTAGCTATATTCAATTTACCAATAGTGCATGGAATTGTAAATGATCCTCGATCAGAACACTTTACTGGTAAATGTGGCTTAAATAGTGTTGAAACACTTGAGCCTATTTGAACCAATTCATTGGGTTTACATTTCATCTTGTTAGTACACAGCTCCTTCAAAAATCTCACATACTTAGGAATGCTTTTCAGGAAATCCAACAAGAGTGCATTAACTTCCAGCTTGCTAAATAGATTCAAAGCATCTTTCTCAAGTTGCTTATTAGACAATTTCCTACTAAGAAGAAATGATTTAGGAAAAGGAAGCTCTGAAATCTTTGCCTCATTCTTACCCTTCTTTGATTGCTTCTGAATTTCTGGAAGCTCCTCATTTTGTTGACCATAAGGAGTTGGGACTACTTTAGGTACTTCTTGCTGTAACTCCTTAATTCCAGAACCCTGAGAGTTTGCAGCCGAGGTTACATCATCATGTGTGGAAATTGATTCTTTCTCTTTTTTCTTTGTTGACAACAATTTCTTCTCATATTTGCTTTCAGATTGAACTTAAGGGGTCACCACAGAATCATCATTTTGCTGCATATTATCATATTCTTTAAGTTGTTTATCATCCTCATCCAAAGTAAAACTGACTTGTTTTCCAACTTGTCTTCTACTCCTCAAAGAAATGGCATTCAATGACTTTGGACTAATCATTGTATTTGAAGGTAGAGACCATCCACTTCTTGCTTGCAGATCGTTAAGTGTATTAGACATTTGAGTGACAAAATTATTCAGATTAACAGCTTAGTTTCCCACTGCTCAATCTTTTGCTCCAACGCACTCATCCTAGAATTGGTGAAAGAATTGTTGTTGGCTATCTCAGATTTCATTTCCTTAATATATTGAATCAATTCAGCCACACCATTATCATTTTTAGAGGAGGGTACACCTTGATGATGTACTAAAGTTCTGGTATGTTTAGAATTCACTCTGTTGTCCTGAAACTTGTTTTATATTGTTAGAGGTTTTTCTGATCCTTCCCTCTAACTAAAATTTTGATGATCCCTCCATCCCTCATTATAGGTGTTAGAATAAGGATTTCTTTGTGAAAATTGTCTTGATCTTCCTTGATAAACAGCAGAAAGTTCTTCAATATGAGAGGGACAATTTTCACTTGTATGCATAGATGATGCACAAAAATCACATGAAGGGGCCACTAATGCTTGGGAAGTGCCAACTGAATTACAAGGCTTCGAATACCTCTCTTGTTCCAATCTCTCCATTCTTTTATCCATCCTATTTGTAAGTGCCAGCAGTTGTGGAAACAAGTCTTGAGAATGATGAGAAGACATCTCCTTGACTCTTTGTGTTTCCCTTGTATGAAACTGTTGAGTATTATTGGCCATTCTTTCTAAGAGTTCCCAAGCATTTTTAGGAGTAAGCTCTAAAATAGACCTATTAGCAGTTACATCAATTATGCTTTTGGTTGAGGACAACATCCCTTCATAGAAATACTGCACTAAGCTAGATTTACTGTACTGATGGTTAGGACAGCGGTTAATCAAGGTCAAAAAACATGTCCAGTACTCATATAGAGTTTCTTGCTCTCTTTGAGTCACACCATATATTGCTTTCTTTAATTTTGAGGTCCTAGATGCAGGGAAGTATTTGTCCAGAAAAGACTTTCCTAATTGCTCCCATGTGAGAGTTGAAAAATGTTGAGGAAGTGTGTACAGCCACTCCCTTGCATTTCCTTCCAATGTAAAGTGAAAAACCCTCTTTAAAACATCTTTAAGAGCTTCTCCAGGTGGTTTTATTGTTGAACAGACTGAATACATAGTATCTAAGTACTGATAGGGATCATCACCTACAAGTCCATAGAATTTTGGTAAGGAACTAATTAAAGCACCTTTGATTTCAAAGTTAATATCCTGAACATAAAATGCTCTTAGTGGACAATTAATGGTAGAATTATTAATTTCCTTTATGCTCCTATTATCATCATGAGGATTTTGAGGTATATTATGATTACATTTTCAGCATCATCCTCTTCATTATTCACCTTATTTCCTTGATTCACATTACCAACCCCATTATTCCTTGTATTAGTTTGATTACCTGGGTTCTCCATCACAAAGTGATTATCAACAAACTCACCCTCAATAGGTTCAAAATCACAAAGAGAATCAAGTACACTACTAGAAGATAAAGTGGATATTGACTATGCAGAATGCTCTGAATGTGTGGTACTTGTAGCTACTTGTTATTTAGCCTTTTTAATCCACTATGTGTCCTATTAATCTCTCTGTCCAGTAGATAAAACTCACTATTGTTGTTCATGCAATGCAGTGACAATTGTCCAAATTCAACAAGCAATTATCCAGATTCAGGAGTAGAGTGCAATTAGCAACATACATATGGAAGATAAGTAAATTACCTTCAAATTACAGCCTTTTTCAATCCAGAAACACAGCAGGTAGTAAACTCTTTGTTTTGATTTTAATATTTTCCAGAAACCAAACAATTATTGAGTAATGAAACAATGACAGAAAATAAACTACTGTAAAATGAAATCAAACCAAAAAGCAAACATACCCAAAAAAATGCAATAAAAAAAGCTAACTAGCTGAAAACCAAGGAGACAGAGCTCCCTGGCAATGGCGCCAAAAATTTGATCTCTTGTCGTTCAAAGGCCAAATTTAATACTCTAGATTAGGTAGAGATGAGTCAACTAGAGGTTAGTCTCAAGGAGCCTTAATGTCTTTTGGAATTTAACTAATTAAAAGTTACAAATTAAACTAACAGAGAAGGATGTAGCTTCTGTAATTAGTTTCTGTCATGAATTGTTATTTATAAAAACTGATTTTCAAAAGGAATAAGTGAAGAATAAGATGCAGAAAAGAGTTTGAAAGAGATATCAATGAAGTGAATTCCCTTGGATATGTGATTTCACCTTCCATGCAACTTAAAATCAGATTTCTATTTCTCTTAGGCAATTCATCAAATGGTAGGTCTGCAATCAACTCTAATGATGTAATTAGTTAATTTCCAGGATCAAGATTAACCAATTCACTTCAGATTTATCACAACAATTAAGTTCCAGACTCAACCAAATCAAAAACTAAATTGAAGCTACTCAGAAAAAGGAAATTATAACCTCTAAACACATCACAACTCAGAAGTAGCAGAACCTAATGAAATCTAAGATGAGTTATATATCTGAATTTCAAACAAAGATTTATAACAAGATCTAAATCTGAAACGTAAATACAAACTCAAGAAAAATGAAATCTCCATGACAATCAATGCTCTGGATCTATCACAGCTCCTCAAGAATCGATGGCTTAGTTACTCATGTTGATGGAGGAAATCTGGCCAAATCTCCTCTAAGTCTCTATGGTAGAACACAAGGAAAGATAAGAAGATGAATCTGGAAGTTGAGAGAATCTGGAGAACTGAAGAAAAGAAGAGAATGAATGAGAATGCCAGAATTCAGTGTTCAGATCCGTTTTTATTCTTCTCTTCAGAGCCTCTGGATTTTTGCCTGTGTTTTTTTTCATTCAAAGCTTTGAGCTATGCATTTTGACAAGCAGAATTTCTCCCTCCTTATGCGCCAAAACTATGCGTTTCATTAATTCAAGTTTCCCTCTCCAAAGTTGTGTGTTTTAGTTCACTCTTTCAGCCCCTCAAAACACTGTGTTTTGGCTTATTTAAACTAGGATACTCAAGAGCTTTGCTGCCATTCTTCAATTTGACTTGATCCTCATTGCTATTTCCAGGAATTGATGAGAACCCCTTCAAATCTGCATTAATTCATCAAATTCTCACAGCATCATCTCTTATCAAATATTGGCAATATGAAGTTAATTCCATATAAAAGCACTTAAATTCAATGGAAAATCACATTATTTAGCAAATCCAAATATGGTTCATCAGCAAGCAAAAGGAAAAGAAGGTGGATACTAGTACATAAGGAGCCTCTAAGCCTATAGGTAAGGAGGTATGCACTAAAGATCTTCCTTTTCCTAAAGCTTATTTTTCTAGAAAGAAAAAGTTTGATTCTGAGTTTGCTAATGATACTTACACTTTGTTTAATAAATTGGAAATTAACGTGCCTATAATTCAATTCTTGAGAGGGAACGCTAAATATTTTAAGTTGTTAAAAGAAATATGTAATGACTAGCAAAGATTTAGGCCCCTTGAGAGGATTCAAGTGAGTGCTAATGTATCATCCCTATTTAAAGCTAAACTGCTAGTTAAGTGCCAAGATCTTGAATCTTACACCATCCCTTGTACTATAGGAAAAGTTCACATTAAGGGGGTATTGTTAGATCTAGGAGCAGCTAAAACATCATGCCTTGGTCAGTTTATTCAGCCTTAGGGATAAATGGTATCAAAGATACAAGTGTAGTACTCCAACTAGCAAATATGTCTATTAGGTATCCTAAGGGAATAATAGAGGACATTCTAGTTCAAGTAAAGGACCCTAGCATTCCCTGCTGATTTCTATGCTTTAGACATGTCAAATAAACTTGCAAATAAAAGCACTCTAATTTTGGGGAAGCCTTTCCTCCAAATTTTCTAAGACTATCATAAGCATGAAACATAGCTATACCATAATAGAAGTAGGAGACCATGTTGTAACCTTTAATATGAATAAAGTTATACGGTATCCCTTTGATAATTCTGCATTCATAGGTTTAAATGCCATTGATTTAGCTATTGAGCAAGTTAGGGATAAGCATGAGCTAAATATGCATGATAGTTATCACATAGGGTCACCTGAATTAATTGTTGCTTCTCCTGCACCATCACATGAATCATATGAGCTTGACTTGTCTTTAAGTGCATATAATGAATATTTCAATTCCCTTTCTTCTGTTTATTTATTTTCTAGTTCTTGTGGGGATGAGGTGCCATGGATTAATTCCCTAAAAATTGATAGCATGCTTTCTATTTCCTAAGATTTTTCTTTTCCTTCAAGTTTTGATTCCATTTCTGTGTTTACAAATGATGTTGCCCTTGCCAAGAGTTTGTTAGCTAATGATGCAGGTATTTGAGATGTGATGGATGCTGAGAATGGAGCAAAATTTGAGGAAACTAGCCTCTATGACATGAGGTCGCCACCTGGGAAATCTCACATTGTGACTTCAGATCAGTCCTGTCAAGAAGGTGGCCTTTGTGAAGGGAGGTCAAGACCTGGGAATGTGAGGTCGCGACCTAAGCCCCCTATTTCACCAATTGAACTTCAGACTTTAATTGCTTCACCACCTCATGTCTTGGAGACTTTGGTTAAAGGGCCAACATTTCCTGACTCAACTATTAATCACACACACTCTGAAATCACACCCCATACCTTGCAATTTTTGAATGATCTAATCTCTAACAATAATATAGGTATGGAGGTGAGCTAACCCAAGGTTGTTGCTGCTGTAGACCAACTTGAGCTTAGTGTAATATCTGAGGGACAGAGGCAAGCATAGTGGATCCAAGTGAGGTTGACAAATGCATTTCACAAGAGTAAAAAAAAAGAGAGTTTCTCTAACCCTATTGATGTTTCTACTCTAATTCCCTTGATTATCCAACCCCCAACTTTAGAACTTAAAGACTTACCTCCAAATCTTAAGTATGCTTATCTTGATGCTAAAAATAGATTACTTGTCACTATTTCTAGTTCTTTAACTGAAAGTGAAGAGTCTAGTTTGAGTACTTAGAAGAAATAGGGATGCTTTGGGTTGGCAATTAGCTGATATTAAGGGAATTGACTCTACTGTTTGCACCCATAGGATTCTATTGACTAAGGGTTCCAAGCCAATTAAACAAAACCAAAGGAGACTGAATCCTCTAATCTCTTATGTGGTTAGAAAGGAAGTAGACAAACTTTTAAGGGCTAAAATTATATATGCTGCATCTGATAGTGAGTGGGTATCACTAGTACAAGTTGTACCTAAGAAAAGTAGGATCACAGTAGAAAAAATGAGAATAATGAACTTATCCCAATTAGGGTGTAAAACTCATGGAATTGCATTAATTATAGGAAGCTAAATGAGTCCACTAGGAAAGACCACTTTCCCTTACCTTTTATTGATTAAATGCTTGAATGGCTAGCGGGGACTGTTTCCTAGATGGGTACTCTGGATATTTCCAAATTCTATAGACCCTAGAGACCAAGATAAGACTACCTTCACTTGTCCATTTAGAACCTATTGTTGGAAATTGTGCCCTAGGGGCCAATCATTATGTTTTGAACATTGTTAATTTAAAAATTTATTAATTACGTTATCATATTATTTGCATGTTTACTGTGATGACTATCCTTGGATAACTCATGGTTTATCCTAAATGTCCCTGGTCGGTCATCTATGTGGGAGCACAGATGAAATAAGACCAGTATGACTTTAAAGATATATAGAGATATAAATTAAAGTCATAGGCACATGTAAGAGTACAAGGTGTTGGACCAACCCGTTATGAGAGAGCTGCATGGGTTAAGTCATAAGCTTCTCTCATATACAAACCATGTCACTGTGCCCTTTGACCTGAGATCATCATGGATTCCTACATGAGAAACGCTTAGCTTTGACCTAGTCAAAAGTCACTTTTGACCGAGTGATCATAAAGACTATGTTCAGGCTTAGTGTTTTTTTTTCATGCGGAGGAATGTGAATGGTCAAGATGGAATTTGTCCCTCACATTCGTAGAGAGACATTACTGGGCCCCTCGATGAGTGAGTCTGAGAAATGTATGGCCATACTATAATAGAAAGGTAGTTCCGTTTCTATACTCAGACTACTCAGGGATCGAGAAAGTAACGGTCATGAATAGGAGGATGACGTTCTCCATGCCTCATCCATGACCAAAATGTCGTGTGACAAAAGGGACGCGATATGGTTGTATGAAAGGTTGCATCATTCAATGATCCTCATATGTTTTGGGTAGTCGTGATGTCTTGCTAGAGACCGCTTACGACTTGTGAGTCATTATAGTTAATGGCCCACTGCCAACTTCATATGGGCCTACAGGGTCGCACACAAAATAGCCCAACACGAGTTATGATGTCCAGATTCATTGAATCTAAGATATGTCCAGATTCAATGAATAATATAGGGTGGACGTGTATATATATATATATATAAATTCGTATATATATATATTATATAAATATAAGAGATATTAATTGTTAGATTTAATTTATAAGGATAAATTAAATATATATAAATTAATTCCGTCATCTCTTTATTAAATAAATAGGTGAATTAAATCTGTGAGACGGATTTAATTTAAACCATATTTATTTAATTGTTCTCTTATCTGATTAGGCAATATTTGATATTGTATTAATTTCGGAATTAATTTAGAGTTAATTTCGAAATTAAATATTATTCATTAAACCTATGGCATCCTATATATTTGATATGAGGAGCTAGGGTTTTAAGCGTGAGAGTACCAACAGATAAGAGACGGCCTAAGAGAGATAAGAGTGGACGGATTCTCTGAAAACCCTAGACGGACAAAAGGGCGCTAGCAAGCCGTCTGTAACCGGAGAGCTATTCGTGTGGATACCGGTAGAGGAAGCCGACCGGAGTTGTCGACTTCGAACGATAAAGGAGGCGAGTAGAGGCATCCTGAACGGCGGAATCACCGAGCCACTCGAAAACTGAACACCAAAGGTAATACTTCTTACTACCTGACTTAAACGCGATCGGTAGATCCGGGCAAGGGATTGAAAGTTATAAAATTTTTAAGTTTTTCCGCTGCGCGTCGTCTTTCAATTCCCTTCACCTATGCCTACAAAAGAATGCCTTTTGTATTTGTAATGCCCATGGCACATTCCAAAGCTATATGTTATGCATTTTTTCTGAATTTATTGAAAATACATAGATGTATTCATGGATGATTTTACTGTCTATGGCAATTCTTTTGATGAGCATTTAAAAAGTCTTAATAAAATTCTAGCACGATGTATTGAGAAAAAGCTAGTTTTGAATTATGAAAAATGCCATTTTATGGTTAATCAAGGCATCATGCTAGGTCATTTAATTTTTGATAAAGTAATAGAGGTCGAAAAGCTAAAATAGAGGGAATTTCTTCTTTACCCTACCCTACCAACTTGAAAGAGTTGAGGTCCGTTATAGGACATGTAGGGTTTTATAGAAGATTCATCAAGGATTTTAGTAAAATTACACTATCTCTTTTCAAATTGTTGCAAAAAGATGTTGATTTTCAATTTGACCATGAATGTGAGCTAACTTTTGATGAGTTGAGGAATAGGCTAGTTACTCCTCCTATTTTAACCTTTCCCAACTGGGAATTGCCTTTTGAGATTTCATGTGATGCTTTGAATCTAAGTGTGGAGGCAATGTTGGGTCAAAGGGAAAATTTTTTTTCTAAAGTAATTATCTATGCTTCTAAAACTTTAGATGCAGCTCAAAGAAACTACACTACTATTGAGAAGGAATTATTTGCAATTGTCTTTACGCTTGATAAGTTTAGACCCTATCTCATAAATTTCAAAGTGGTTGTGTTTACAGATCACATAGCAGTAAAGTATCTCTTTTGCAAACCTCAATCGAAGCCGAGGCTCTTGACATGGATGCTATTACTCTAAGAATTTGATGTGGAAGTGAAAGATAGAGTTGGCAATGTCAGTCATGTAGTAGATCACTTAAAATAGGCTACTACTAGATACAAAGGGAGTATTAGATTCAAATGTTATTTGCAATTCATTCCCTGACTAGGCTTTATGTGCATTGTCTATTTCTCAACCATGGTTTGCTCATTTAGTGAACTAATCTTGCCACAAGACTAATCCCTTTCACTTGACTACTTTTCAGACTCAGAAGCTCAGGAGTGAAGCCTCCTACTATATGTGGGATCCACCGTATCTATAGAGATTATGTTCTGACCAAGTAATTAGATAGTGTATTGCTAAAGTAGAAGCTCAGGCCATTTTAGAAGCCTACCATGACACCTTGTGTGGGGGGTACTTTAGTGCTAGGAAAACAGCTAGGAAAGTGTTAGATGTATGTTTTTACTGGCCTACCCTGTTTAGAGACACGTTCACCTATTGTAAGGCATATGATAAATGCCAAAGATTTGGAATAATGTAAACTAGGATTCTCAACCGTACAACCTAAGAGAATCAAGAAAGGAATAATGTAAAATCATCCACTAACCTTAACTCCAAGCTTACTTGATCCAAGTTGGTAGTTTTTCCCTTGAATCCTCTTCAAGCTCTATCTTTGCCTCTCTTTTCCCTCTTTGGCCGAACCATAATTTGAAAATGGGGAGGGGAAGAGCTCACTAAATGCTTAAAATATCTAATCTACCCCATTTAATGAGAGTCTAAGTGTCAATTGCCTAAGCTTCCTTGAAACTTCTCTCTTAATTACTTAAATCCAATTGTAATTAATTACCAAAAGTCAAAATCCTCTCCATTTAAGGTCGATACTTGGCAACTTTAATTACTATCCATTAGAGGCTTGACAAATGGCAAATTGTGGGCCAAGTAAAGTACAAGACTCTAGTCTTCACTTTATCGGTGCACTTTTACTTCGGGTTTAACTTCTTTTCTATAATTACAGTATTCTGGCCTCTGTAATTATTTTTTGTCAAATCTATAATTTATTCTCCTTATTTTCTCTTTCTAAAATTCCCTCTTTATCCAAATCTCAAATTTTCATTAATTAAATAAAAAGAAAAACTATTTTCCTTCTAATTAGTGATTTTTCCACTTGTCAAAGGAATTAGAAAAAATCTTGGCTATCTGAGGGTCTCCTTTTAATTCCATAATCTCTTATAATTTCTTGGGACATCATAAAAATTTTCTTGGAATTTTATTCTCCTTTCAAATATTTATTTAGAATTTTCCCAAATCAAAGGCCTCAAATTAGCCTAAATCACCATTAAATTCTTTTGTAATTTTTTCAAGGGTAATTTAGTTATAAAACCAATTGTATAGCCTCATACAATTCTCAAGGAATATTATCCTTATTTTTCCTAAATTTTTTGAGGCTTGGAAATATTTTTCTATAATTATTTTTGACCAATTTTCCTTAATTGGTCAAATTTTCATAATTAACTTGGAAAATCATAATAATTATTTTCCACCATAAATCTTCTATTTCTCCTTATCCTTTTTGGCCCTTAATTGTTTAAGAATATCTTTATTCCTAATTAACATATTACTGGATGTGACAGCTCTGAGATTTACAAACAGAAGACTAAGCTTATTCACGATGCCAACATCCTAAGGAAGAGGTTCAAGGAGTGTGACAAGATGTTGAGGTACCAAGCTTAGTTCAAATTCAAGAAGAAGGGCGAATTCAAGACGAGTTGGAATGGACCCTATATTGTGACGAAAGTGCATGATTTTAGGATGATAGAGCTGAAGGAGTAGGCCATAAGCAAGATGTTCCAGTGCAACGGTCATATCCTTAAGCTTTATGAAGAGCCCCCACAGCATTCTTAAGGTCAAGTCATCCCTTTCCTTTTTCTCTTACTTTTCACATGTCTTTACTTGTGCTTACATTATCTTGCGTGTGACTGTTTTGAGATGTGAAAGGGATGTCCTCAGTAGAAGTAGTCTTTTCAAATTTCTGCTTGTTTATGTTTGTTTTGAACAATCTTCCTTAGCTTTGATTTTGATATGATTGTGATTATGCTTCTGTCACTACCACACACTCATTTACATTCTTGAGTTTATCCATCCTTGTACTTAGCTCTTTTCTTCTCCCTAGAAGGATGATGTGTTATGCTTTAATCTCGAATTGAACTTCACAACTTCCACCTTCGTTGTTTTTGTTTTTGTTTTTGAGCTTTGTGTTTTGGTATGTGACTGTGTGCTGCAATGGGGACATTGCTTTGAGTATGTGGGGGGAGGGAGGTTTCTGTTTGAGCTTAAAAGTGGTGCTGTGATTTTTTTGTTAGATTACTCCCTGTTGTGGGTAGTTCTTACTGAAACTTGCCAAAATTTTTCAAAAATTTTTGGAACTTTTGAAAGTTTTCCCAATCTTCCATCACTTTTTTTTGAGTTTTGTATTGAATTGTTGAAAATCTAGTGATGAATTACTGAGTTGGGTTGTTTTGATACTCATTTTGGTGAGTAGTAATGATATAGGAACTTAGAATTGAGGTTGAGTAGGATTTAAAGAGTCAAAGGGCTCTCTGTGAATCCAAGTTGCGACCTCATTGCCTTCAAGTCGTGACCTAGAGGTTAGGCTGAGAAAAAGGGCTCTCTATGTGTTAAAGTCACGACCTCGCTGTCGTAGGTCATGACTTGGGAAAATAACTAGGTAAAGGCTCTTTGTGAACTGAGGTGGCGACCTTGCTGATTTCAGGTTGCGACTTGGAGCTTGTTTGAAGCCTAAAGTCCCCTTTGTCTGTTGAAGTCGCGACCTGGATATTCTTAGATTGTGACCTAATGAGAAAAATCAAAACTTTCTTCTGCGAATTCACTTCTCTACCCTTAAATTTTCTCACCCTATTTACCATTTTACCCTTTGAACCTGCCCTAAGCCTTGTCTAGATTCATCCAAGGACTTAAACCCCTAATACCTTTTTGTAATTTCACATATCCAAACCATTAAACCCTTTTCTCTTCCCATCTGTTCATTCTTCATATCCTTTCAGTCTCCATGTTTTTCAATTTTCTCTTCCAGAGTCACGACCCTTGTCCTCTCTTAATATAACTGCTTGCTTGCACCGTTCTCCTCTCAAGCGAAACACTTTAATATCTCCATAATTCTAGTCTCCTTTTAGCCTCTAAAGACTCCTCTACCATTCTATCTTTGTGAAGTCGCCTCCCACAGTTTGCAATCAAGTCTTTTCTTACTTCTTGTGTGTCCACCTTCTAATCTTCTACTCCTTCAAGGTAGTTTCTATTTTCCCTTTTAATTTCTCTAGTTTTGGTTCTAGTTTCCTGTGTTTTCTAGGGTTAGATAGTGTTTCTCTTGTTTAGATAGTGTTTCTCCTGTGGAATCACTGCTTGGGGTGCTGTTAAACTAGTTTTGAAATTGCTTAGGACTATACATTCTACAGAAATTTGATTCTGAATGAACTAATTTGAATTTTGCATTTTTTGAAATCCTGGAACCATGTCACAACCTCACTGTTTTGAGGTCGCGACTTGAGGTCACAAAGGAACTTTTGAATTTTTGACCCACCCCTGTTGTTTGCCAACTGAAATTTCTTAATGGATTTTGACTCCAACTTGAAATGGCTTTTCAAGAACTTAGTTTTGGGAAATCGTAAAGTTAGAAAACTCGAATTTTGACAAGATTTTCCTAATGGTTTTTTTTAAATGCAAGTTCTTCCAATTCTAAACTTAAAGGTTTTTCCAAGGTGAGTCTGGGGGTAGCTGTTCATAGAAGTGTGGGGGTTAACTGAGTGTGGGGTTTTCTAGGCTTAGTATTAGGCTTTGTTTCCTTTAGTTTTAGGATGTTTCTTGTTGGTTTTGTGTTTATTTTATTTGTTTGGTTGTGTGTTGTTTGGTGTTTTGCTTAGATGTTGTACACAAAGAACCTTGATGTTTCTAGGAGGCTCACCCTCCTGATGAGTCCCGGCTTTCAAGGGAAGATGCATTAAGCATGTTTGCCAACAAGGGTAGTGCAAGAATGATACTTTCCTTCTCTTTCCATTTTGCTATGTTGTATAGAAGGAACCTTTTTAAGCTACCTTTGCATGTTTTTCAAGCAAATCATTCCCTTTTTAATCTAACCTCAATGCATCAAACAGTTTTCTCAAAAACCATGCCCATCCTTAAGCTTTTAAGAATTCTGGATTTTGAAAATGATTTCTCTAGACTTTATACGTACTTTTGAGATCCAACCATGTTCTTAAGTGATTATTTTGATCTTTTTAATCATCATCCTAAGGGTTGCCCTTGTGATAAGTGTCCTAATGCCTTGTGACTAATGCATGTTGATTGAAACTTTTTGTATGAGCAATTGAGATATGAAACTCTTGTTAGAAGGATATCTTGAGCCTTAATTCCTATATGGAGTGATTTTTCATGTGGTTTGCATTCTCTAGAACTTGTTTTAGCTCTTGGTCAAAATTACCTTGCATTTATGATTTTGAATATGATAGAGGCATTTTTTTCTACACCCTTTCACCCAAATACAATCTATAAATATCTATGGTAGAATGTTTGTTGCTTGAATTTTGAGAGAAAAGAACCCTAATGAGGAAAGATAAGTAAATTAAACACTTATACCTTTTGAGCAAATCTCTACTGTTCATGCATTTAGAGTCAATTACACTTTATACCTAATTACTTGGCATTATTTATGTTATCATTTTTGTTTTCCTAAAGGATGTTGATCGATTAGCCCTTGAGATCATTTTTTTTAAGCATGCTAGTTTCCTTGATTGCACCTGTACTTTCTTTGGAATGATTCAAGTCTTTGTCCAGGAGTGTAAAGGTTTAAGTATAAGGAAGTGATAAAACCCAATCTTTATATAGTTTTATCAAGTGTTTTCTGTTGTATTGCAACACTTTTATCCTCATTATGCATGCATTTATATCCTTTTGATTATATTGATTCATGCATTGCATTCTGCTGTTTAAGGGGTAAAAAGGGTCATTTTTCTCTCCTTAATTGTAATTGCCTTGATTTGTAATCAGTTAGTCTTTACAAAGCTCTTTATTGTTATTTTCATGCAATTGGAGAAGGATCTAAGACCTAAGACGGAGCATTAAAGGAGCCACAAAGTCATAAGAACCAAAACACAAGATTTGGAGTATTTTGTGTCCCCAGGTTGTGACATAGGCTTATGTAGTCACGACCTAGATGCTCTTTAAGCTGAATTGTGCGTTTTAGAGCTAAGTCAAGACTTGGCCCTCTATGTCCCCAGGTCATGACATGGCCTTATGAGGTTGCGACCTGGACTTCCCAAGTCACGACATGGGATTCTAAGGTCATGACCTAAGTGTGTTAAGTGAAGTTGTGCATTTTGGAATAGGTTTTTCAACCTTTATACCTAAGGGAGTAGCCACCACGAACTAGACATGCTCCGTTCTACATATTTGCAAAGGGATGAGCCTCTACCATATTCTCTCAAGTCTCTATTGATCCCATAGCCTAATCCTTCATTTTTCCTCACTTCTTCATTATTTCTTGCGATTCTGAACTGATTAAACCACTCTCAACCCCTTCATCTCTATTTTTTCAACCCTTTTTTTAGCATCACTCATGGCTGATAATACCTGGAGCGATTATGACCAATTTGAAGACATGAGAGGCTAAACTTTTAGCCTCTTGGTGATGGAAGACGAAGCTTGAGCTCAAGGACTTAAGAGGAGACTTACTTAGTCTAAACCTATGCTTAAATTTTGTGTTGAACATTTCTAGATTTAGGGATTTCTACATCTATGTAAGACTTGATTAATGATTTATAAATCTTGTGTTTAGACTATTGCAAGGTATTTGGATTGGATGCTATTTAATGTTGAATTATCTATATGAATAATTTAGTTTTGAATCCTTTTGTTCAATTGATTGTCATTCATCATTGATGATTAATCTGTTTATTGACAATCTGAGGGCATTTACATCATTCATTCATTTACACTTTAAGTGGTTTTCAACAATGTTTTAAGACATGTTAATCAACTTTGATTAAAGTGAGTTTTCATTAATTAAAACATTAGACCCAAGTGATTACTTGGGGTTTTCATCAGACTTAGAGGTTTCTAAAACTCCCAATCAATTTAAGAGCAATGACAGCTGATTTTACATCATCAAGAGACTAGCCCATCATAACTTTCCTTTAATCCAAGGCATATCTTCATTCATTTAAAATACCAAAAAAATTTACTTCTTTGCAATTTATATTTACTATACCACTTTTTGAACAATTAAATCCCATTTTCTTTACCCAAATCATCATGCTTTTAATAACCAGTTTAATCTAGGTTTTTCCAATAAAGCACTCCTTGAGAAAAACAATTGGTTATGCCTTATCCTACATTATCTGGTGTAACCACAATCTTGATAACCCAGAAGGCAACATTTCGGTTCGATCATGGTACTTCTTCAATTAGAAGATATGAAAAATGTCATGAATTTGGCTCAAATTCGGGGAAAGTTGCCAACTTGTAAGCTACTGGTCCAGCCTTAGAAAGAATTTCAAAAGGTCCAACATATTTCGGACTCAACTTCTTAGTCTTTAGGGACTGAGCGACTCTCGTCATTGGTAACACCTTGAGAAATACGTGATCCCCAACTTCAAACTCTAACAGTCTCCTTCTAATGGCCATATGGCTTTTTTGTCTGCTTTGCGTCGTTAAGAGTCTTTGCCGAATGGTCTTGATTTGCTGGGAGGTCGATCTACTAAATCAGGGCCATATATACTTCTTTCACTGAGCTCTGTCCAGCATAAGGGAGATCTACATTTCCTCCCGTAAAGTGCTTCATATGACGCCATTCGAATACTTGAATGGAAACTGTTGTCATAGAAGAATTTGGCTAATGGTAAGTACATATCCCAATTACCGCTGATATCAAGCACACAAGCCTAGTGTTTAAATCATTCTTTCTGTCTGTCCATCTGTCTGTAGATGGTAAGCTATATCGAATCTGAGAATAGTATCTATTTCTTTTTGTAAGGATCTCTAAAACTTAAAAGTAAATCTTAGGCCTCGGTCTGAAATAATACTGCTCGGGACACCATGCCACCTAACTATCCCCTTGATGTAAAGTCTTGCTAACTTTTCTAGAGGGTCTTTAACATTCTTCGTGAGAAAATGTGCTGACTTGGTTAAATAGTCCACTATGACCCATATCGCATCATGTTTAGTTGACATCATGGGTAACTCCACTATAAAATCCATTGATATGCTATCCCACCTCCATTTTGGGATATCCAAGGGTTGTAACTCTTCCACAAGTTTCTAATGCTCTGTCTTTACTTTCTAGTAAGTGAGACACTTTGCCACATATTCTGTGACATCCTTCGTCATTCCAGGACTCCAAAAGAGTTCTTTGACGTCATGGTACATCTTGATCATTCCTGGATGAAGAGTATATTGACTCTTATGGGCCTCTACTAGTATCCTTTCCCTAAGATCAGCTACTTGAGGAATATAAGTTCTCCTTCTAAACTTCAATAGTCCCTCCTCAGAAATTTTAAAGTTTTGGGTTTCACCCTTTAACAACTTCTGTTTGAAAATTTCTACTAAACAATCCTTCATCTGTGCTTCCCTGATCTGATCCTCGAGCAAAGCTGTAAATTGTATTCTACCTCCTTTCTCTTTTACTAGCTATATCTGATATAGAGGACCCTAATCTCTGAAATCCTCTACTAGCTTCTACTCCTTGATTATTAGTGATGCTATATGCACTACCTTCCTACTCAAGGCATCTCTGTAACCACATTCGCTTTGCCTGGATGGTACTTAATCTAGAAATCATGATCCTTAAGTAAATCCACCCATCTACATTGCCTCATATTCAACTTTTTCTGATCTTGGAGGTATTTAAGGCTCTTGTGGTCGCAAAACAACTCTATCATTGCTTCGTACAGGTAATGTCTCCATATCTTTAACACATAAACTATCACTGCCAATTCCAAGTCATGGGTCGGGTAATTCTCCTTATGAGATTTCAACTGGCGTGAGGTGTAGGCTACTGCCTACCCTTGTTGTATTAACAAAAATCCCAGTCCTTACTTACTAGCATTTGTGTAAACCATATAGGTTTACGTAGGATTAGGTAGTACAATTATGGGAGTAGAAGTGAGCTTCCTCTTTAGCTCCCAAAAACTAGCCTTACTCTTTTTGTCCCACAAGAACGGCTGGTTCTTCCTAGTCAACTTGGTCAATAGAAGAGCAATCCAAGAGAAGTCCTTAATGAATCTTCTGTAATACCCTGCTTGTTCAAGAAAACTTCTAATCTCTATCATTATCTTAGGTCTCTCTGATAGAACCCAATCTTTATATGGTTTTCTCAAGGTTTTTTAATGTTTTGCAATAATTTTACCTTCATTGTGCATGCATTTTTATCCATTCGATTACATTGAGTCATGCATTGCATTTTGCTGTTTAAGGGGTAAAAAGGGTCATTTTTCTCTCCTCAATCTTAATTGCCCTGATCTATAATCAGTTGGTCTTTACAGAGCTCTTTGTTGTGATTCAGGCAATTAGAGAAGGACCCAAGAACCAAGATGGAGCATGGATGGAGCCAAAATATTACAAGGACCAAAACACGAGTTTAGAGTGTTCTGCCTCACCAGGTCACGACATGGACTTATGATGTCTCGACCTGGATGCCTTTTTAATGAACTACGCATTTTGGACCTGAGTCAAGATGAAAGCTCTCTGTTTTCTTAGGTCATGACATGAAACATACGAGGTCACGACCTGAACCCCCTAAGTTGCGACCTGACACTTTTGGGGTCGCGACCTAAGTTCTTTAAGTGAAGCTGTGTGTTTTGAAATAGGTTTCTGAGCTTCTACACCTAAGGGTGGCAGCCACCACGAACAGACACTCTCCCATTTTGCAGATTTGCAATACGTTGAGCTACCATGATCTCCTCTCAAGTCTCCATTGATCCCACCTCCAAAACTTCCATTTTTCTTTATCTCTTCATCATTTTCTACACTTCTGAACTGATCAAACCACTCCAACCACCTTCTTCTCTATTTTTTTAACCTCACTTTTAGCTTTAACCATGGTTGTTCATTAGAGCAATTACGATTGGTTTGAAAGCATGAGAGGCTAAACCCTTAGCCTCTTAGTGATAGAGGACAAAGCTTAAGCTCAAGGACTTAATTGAGGAGTTTTTCTATAGTTTAAACTTGTGCTTAATGTTGTGTTGAATATTTCTAGATTTAGGAACTTTCTGCACCTATATCAGACTTGGTTTATGATTGCAAATCTTGTGTTTTGACAATTTTATTGTATTTGGACCGGATGATGTTAATGTTGATTAATCTATATAATATTTCAGTTTGAATCCTTACGTTCAGTTTGATTATCAGTGATTATTGTTGATTGATTTGTGTGCTTGGTATTCTATGCTTGTCGATAGACATTCAGAGGGCATTTGCATCATCCGTTCATCTACACTCTAATGGTTTTAATAGTGTCTTAAGAGATGTTAATTAACTTTGATTAAAGTGAGTTTTCATTAATTAAGACATTGGACCTAAGTGATTTACTTGGGGTTTTCTTCAAAGTTAGAGGTTTTCTAAAACTCCTAATCATTTTAAAGAGCAGTGATAGATAAGTTTTCATCGTCAAGAGACTGTTTAACCATAATTCCCTTTTAATCCAAAACATTTATGCATTCATTGAAAATACAAAAAAAACAGTTTATTCTCTGCACTTTTCATTTATTACCCCACCTTAAATAATTGAAACCCCCTTTTTCTTCACCCAAATTTACATGCTTTTGACAACCAATCTAGACTAGAATTTCCAATCATAAGCTCCTCGAGAAGAATGATTGGTTGCATCCTATATTATATTTTTCTGGTGCAATTCACTTTCTTGATGATTCGGAAGGCGACAATTCAGCTACGATCAATGGCACTGTTGCCGAGGAACCATTAAATTGGTTTCCTAGTAATTGGTTTTCCTTACTATTGTGATTTGGGTCGATTCTCGTTGAGTTTTACTTTTTGAACTTAGATCTTGCATTCCATAGCATTAAAATTTTTGAGAAATAGCACCAAATATCTTGTTTTTCCATACATTTGCATTTGCATTTGTATTTTTGCACAGCATTTTGCATTTTGTTTTAGCTTGATCCTGAGTATTTTAGCCTGATCTTGAGTGTTTTAGCCAATGTCTTGAAGTTTTAAACTTTGTAAATAGTTTTGTTCAGCATCTGCTTGAATTACTTAGTGATTTTTTTGAAAGGTTTTGCAAAAGTAGCTTTCTGTGACTTTGAGTCGCGACCTCATAACTTTGAAGTCGCGACCTGACTTGTGGCTTGTCATGACCTCAGCCTTCTATTTTCCAGTGTTGCTCTCGTTCTTTTCAAATCGCAACCTCAATTCCTTTTCCTCTCACGGTTGCTTTCTGTGAACTCAAGTCGCGACCTGGATTACCCAAGTTGCGACTTGATCTGGCTTTTCACTGAAAATTTTTTTGAGTGTTCAGACTTACTCTTTTTGCACAGTTTTACTTCCTGTACATACTTTGAGAGTGTATAGCACTTCATACACCTCAAACTCACTGAGCACTATTTGAAATCATTGAGTTTGCCTCAATCTTGAACTACACACTTGGTAAATACACAGTTTTGAAATTACCTCTTTCTTGAACTCTTTTGTGCTTGAATTTTGGAGTAATTGTGCATGCCTAGAGCACTTAGGGATAGGAGAGGTAGATATACAGGAGCCTATAACCCACTTCTCTTATGAGACCTATCCCATTCATCTAGTAAGAGTGAGGAAGTAGAGGAAGAAATCATGACTAAATTACCTCCTTATGGTCCAAACCGGGGGGGGGAATGGGAATGGTTTAAGACCTAATAATGGTGGAAATGAGGGGCAAGGAGAAAATAACGGCCAAAATAGGCTTAATGAACAACCTAGGGGTAGAACCATTAAGGAACTAACTCAATCTGATGGGAACTTCGAACCTATGCTTGGTGCTTTTCCTACTTTTAATGCAGATTTGGAAATTAAAGGTTAATTAATCCACTCATTGCCTAAGTTTATGGTCTTGCAAGAGAAAACCAGTACCTTCATCTCTGGACCCTCTACATGCCGTGTTTGTCCATGAAGCTAGTGGGGGCAAGCATCGATGATGTAATGTGGAAGGTGTTCTACCTGTCTTTGGAGGGAAAAGCAAAGGAATGGTAGATGAACCTGCCACTCTATGTGGACAATGCTTGTGAGTCATGGACTAGCTTAAGGAAAGCATTCTTAGACAAGTTGTAACATCCCAACTTTTAGGCCTAGAAGTACTAGAAATAGCCTGAATTGGATAGGCTACTAGACCCCTTTCGAGCAGAAGTCCCAAAGATCAGAAAGGAAGTCAAAGCAGTTTCAGGGACTAAACTGTAAAGAAAAAGTTTTCAGGGGCTCAAGTATAATCAAGGCTAGAGGCTCAAGTAAAGTCTTAAGGGCCCAAAAAGAGAAAAGAAAGTAGAAACAGGCTAAGGGTTAAGTTAGAAACCTCAAAGAGGGGATTGTATGAAGTTAAGTCCAAGCAGGGACTAAATTGTAAATTTAGAAAGTTATAACCAACAGGGGTAAAAATGGAAGAGTATACAAAGAATTCCCAAAAAATCCCAAAAAATGGGAAATAATATTCTAAGACTCTTTTGTCAAGAGAAATGATGAAAATACCCCTGAGGCAGCTTAAATGGAATTTATGAGGTTATGGCCGGTAAAAAGTATACCATTTGAGGTAATTATTTGAAATAGGAAGAAACCTCAAAAATGTACACAAAAATGAGGTTAAATGTTTGAAAGGTTGTACTAATTTATAAAATTAGTCCTGCAACCAAAAGGCCAGTAGAATGGCTTTAATAAATATAAAGCCGGTTATGTCGTTAAAAGGGTATTTTAGTAAATGAATTTTATGTAAGGCTTAAAGGGAGTGTTATGACCTGAGAAAATTTATAGATATTTGCTAAAATAAAAGGGAATTTATGAAGTAGACAAAAAGAATTTTCTGAGCTCCAGAAGGCCATAAAGAAAGTCAGAGAAACGTGGGCCAAGTAAATTCAGAGGAAACTTAAAGATTAAGTTTTGATCCAATGGCTAGGATCTAATCTCCCTTCTCCTCCACCACTTTTGTGACACCTAGCACCTTCTAGAAGAATGAGGTAAGGATGATGCAAGAAGATGATGCAATGATGATGTAAAAATTAACTTAAAGTTTCAAGATTGCCCTTACTCTTTCTATTAGCCACCAAGGGCATCTTGGTCCATTCAAGCCAAAGTTTTGGCTATAAATACCCCACCTTGGAAGAGCATTTTGGCAGCCATTTGTAGAGGAAAACTCTACCAAAATTTAGGGAGAAAAACGAGGGGGTGAAAGCCAAGAAGAAGGAACAAGATTCAAGCTTCAAGATCAAGGTTTGTGATGGTTATAGCATCTGACTTGATACCTATTTTAAATAAGTTACTCTTTGTATTCTGATTCATGAAAATGATTGTAAGCTTTAAATTCGTGGGTAGAACACTTCATTTGGATATTTGTACAATTTATGGTGATTTTTCAAATTCAGGGTCTGAAATCTGGAAACAGTGTTTAACCTTTGGAAGAGTGATGAATTCTGTACAATTCTGGTACTTTTCAGCATAGAATTGGTTGCTAAAACTATTTTTCTTTTAAAGAGAACTTAAGAAAATTTCAGTGAGACTTAGAGCCACTCAGTTTTGATTTTTATAAAATTAATTATGAATTTTCAAATTTGAGCAAAAATTCTGGAATTTCTGTGTGAATAGTACCCATGAAGCAAAATTTTCAAATTTGATCTTCTTGAATCTAAGGCCATCTAAAGTGGTCCTAATTGACAAGAAATAGATCTTAAGGATAGAAAATGATGATATTTATGTTAGAAAAGTTAGAAAGAAAACCCTAAAACCAAGAGAAAGGGTTGAGGTTCAAGAGAGCTAGTCTTGAATATTATGTAGCCTCTTGGTCCTAATAGATTGTATGATCATTATGACTATGTTAAGGATCTTGGAACATCCAAGAGGATGTTTGGTGATGTTGACCGAATACCCACATGGTTGGAAAGTCAAGGGAGTCAAAGGAAAAGTAAGAGGAAAGCTTGAGGTGTAAGGTAGTGAACTTACCTATTGTCATTGCTTGATGTTGTATGCTTGTGTGTTGCCGTGTACATGTTATTGGATGTTATTGCTATTCATGATGAGTAGATTATGTCTCCATGGCCATGCATCAAGAAGTTAGCTTTGAGCATGCTAATATGTCACTAATTAACAAGAGAATAAACAAGTTGCATGTAGTGCATTAGCATCCATCTAGCATGATTAATATGGTATTGTTTGCTACTAAGATTCCCCTGAATCTCACCCCCTCCCTAACCAACCATTTAGGTCAATCATCAATGGGCAATAATGGCATGAGAAGCAAGGAGAAGAAAGTGGAGAATTATTGATGTTAATGAATGATATTATTATTCAATGTGTAATTCTCCTATTATGTAATTTATGTTATGGATGCCTATGATGCCATGTATTTAATTATAATGCTTATGACATGTATAGAAATTTATGAGTATGAATGGGAAAAAGTAAGCCCATGTTATGTATGCCAAAGAAATAAAAAGAATTAAAATAAAGAGATGTTAAGGGATAAAACGTAGGCCCTAAAGCAGTGAGTTTGTAGCTCCAATTTGACCTATCAAACGAATGAGTTAAGTCACGAGATTTGGTAGACTTATAGTACACATCCCAAGCTTTAAAATTAAATATAGATCACCCCAATTGGATGTGTACACAAGGAGATACGAATTTCCAAAGTTGAGGTACAGAATCTGAAAGTTCCAAATTTTTTAAACAAACAGTAATATTTATGGATTAAGCTATATGAATTGGGTAAGGATAAGTCCAATTGGATATTTTTCCCTTAAATAGCATTGAAATAGATTTCCATAGAATTTTAGAACACCTCAATATGATTTTTATGGATTTAGTTATGAATTTTTGAAATTGGACCTGTAATCTGGAAATTAAATAGTAAATAGTAACCTGAGTAATTATGTTGAAATTTTAAATCCACGGACTTGTGTCATGATCTGCTTGAACCATAACACTTATGAATGCATACTTTAAGGGGTTAAAAGTAGGGTGTTTCACAAGTATTTTCCCTCCACCAAGATCTCTGCCTCTCATAAGGAAATTTCTGCAGCTAAGCAAGAATCAATCGAATCATTCTTCGAGTTTTGGAGCCAACTTCAAGAAATGCTTACCCAGTGCCCCAAGCATCAAATCCTTGAAGAGCACTTGGTACAATATTTCTATAATGGTTTGTTACCCTATGATGCCTAAGTCCTAGATGCTAGTGTAAATAGATCCGTGAAGAATATGGAACCACAAGCTGCATGGGAATTAATCAAAACTTTTGCCCTTAACCGCCAACATGTAAACTCAAGGGATCCAAGGGATCACAAAGCTGAAAGAGATCCACTATTAGTCAAGCTAGCACAAGACATGTCTAAGCTCGCAAATACAATTGAAAGTCTCTGCTCCAACAAGCCACAGTCTCTTACTTTAGTGGCTATAAGTTGTGGAGTTTGTGACTCTCCGATGCATACTACACCAAATTGCACTAGGCTGGTTGAAGAAGTCAATACAATGTACTAAAGTAGAGAGGGATAATATCAGAAAAGGGATCCCTACTCTAATACCTACAATCCTGATTGGAGAGACCACCCTAATTTTAAATAGGGAGGAGAAGCAAATAGGCACAATCAATTCCAAGGAAATCAGTTCCACAACACTAGGGCCTCTTCAAGCAACTTTCAAGATTCCTCAAGAGCTATAGTGACAATACCGCCCAACACGATGGTGTCTCAACCACAAAGAGGGGATGGCACTTCTCAACTTTTGAAGAGCATGGTAGCCCAGATGACAAACATTGAGGGGTGAATGACAGAGATCGATGATAAGTTCGTCTCCATAACCACTATCTTACAAGGAATGCAAAAGGATAATTTGGATATTCACAAAAAATTGGAGGAGCTCACCTTGAAGAATGCCGACATTACTAGTCATTTGACCTATCCAACACGGTGATCAATCCCAAAGCCCTTAATGCGATATTCTTAAGAAGTGGTAGAAAGGTCCACTTTGAGGATGAAAGGGTAGACAAAGATGCATCTAAGCAAGAAATAGAGAGTTCTTCACTCACCTTTATGAAGTTGGGCAAATATAAAAGTTCCAAGGAGGAGGAACTTCTTAGGAGAAAGAGATCCCAAGAAAATAAAGAAGCATAAGAAGAGGAGAACCCTATGGAAGGGTCGAAATATAAGGGCAAACAAAGGAAAAACAAGGCAGGAACAAGTACTCATGGAGCCTTGACCAATGAGGGTAAGAAGGTAAATCTCAATGAATTTCATTTTCCTCAATCTTACTTGCAAGGTATGAAAATTGCTAATGAAAAACAAGATAATGAGTTGCTTGAAACTTTTAGAAAAGCTGAAGTAAATATACCCTTGCTTGAACTAATTAAAAAGATCCATAAGTATGCCAAAGTTTTAAAAGAGTTGTACACACATAAAAGGAAGTTTAAACCTAATGAACGAGTCTAGTTGCCCTCTAGTGTGTCTGCTTTGTTTAAACCACAACTCCCAATAAAATGTCATGACCCTGGTTCCTTCATTATACTTGTACTGTAGGTAGGACAACTATTCCTAAGGCTTTACTTGATTTAGATGCTGTCATTAATGTTATGCCTAGGTCAATGTATGAGTCCTTACAAATCAAAAGTCTTAAACCTACCACCATGATGCTCAACTTAGCTGATAGGACTATAAGGTACCCACACGGCTTCTTAGAGGATATCCTAGTAAGAGTGAAAGACTTAGTTATCTCTGCCGATTTTTATGTCTTGGATATGCCTAATGAACAAGGTGGGGATGGGACCTTAATTTTGGGTAGACCTTTTTAAGAACTGCTAATACTAATATTGACATGCAAAAGGGGTCTATCACTATGTCTGTTGGGGATAAATTTGCTTATACTAATATGTATGAGCAAATGAAACAACCACATGAAGATTACTCGATGTGTGATGTTAATTTTATTGATGGGTCGTTCGTTGATAAGCTTCATAACGTTAATAAAATGCATGTTTCATCCCCTACTCCTGACTCTGCTTCCCTCTTCCTTTCTAATGGTAGTGACGTGGGCTGTTCTACTGTTCATCAGTTAGATTACACCTTTTCCACTCCATCTGGTTCTACTATTACTAATAGTACACTTGGGAAGTCTTCTACTAACCCCCTTGAGCTCGAGAAAGGCTTTGTTTCTGATCTTAATGCAGGTGGTAGTAGAGCTGCAAAGACTTCTAAGAAGAAGAAGTGCTTCAACCTTGTCGGGGAGCTGCGTGCCCTGACTGCTGTGCATGGACCAGTTACAACTCCAATTGCTCTCCACTCTATCATCTCTACACCCTCAACTAAGAAAACTAATCAAGAAAGAGTGGTTGCTTCTATAGAGAGTAAGAAAGTGGAGTCTGAGAAAGAGAGTGAAGAGCCTAATCTCTCAGGCTCTTCTCTAAGGTGAAGAAGAAGAAAATTAAGATACCCTCTGCCACTTTCCCTCCTCTCTCCCTTGATTACTACATGGTCATTGATCTAGTCTATGAAGACCCTTTCCTATTAACTCCTAAGACGGCTGTGAAGATTAAAGTTGGTGCTGAGGTGTGGGGCCTGCTGTCCACTTATCAGACACCAAAAGCTGAGAAAAGGGCCAGATGGATTGGACCTTTTGAAGTTCAGTCAACATGCCAACATAAGAAGGTTTTAATGAGGATGCTGAAGGCCGGTTCTTCCAAGTCAAAAAGGAGCACCTTCATTTCTTCAAGGAGAGCTATCAGCCTCCATGACACCTCAGGTCGCTTCTTTTCTTTACCTATCTTGTTCACCATGTTCTGCTTTGTTTTGACTGATTTGATTATTGCATGTGTTAGTGAGATAAGTGTGGGGGAGGGAGCCGACCAGTAGGAAAAGTAGTTTAGCTTATTTTAGGCTGTAGTTTTTCAATTCAATAATTTTCTCCTCTTGCTGTTCTTGTCTTATGTCTACCCTTCCTTGTGCTTAATTGTTTGCTTAGTCATGCAGTAAGGGCACTGCTGTACTTATGTGTGGTTGGTGTTATTTGTTTTAATTATGGTGGCTATTGTTCTTTTTCCCTTTCCCTTGGACAATGAGGACATTGTCAAGTCTAAGTGTGGGGGAGGGATTCATTTTCACTTTGTTGCATCATTTCTGTGGTTGTTTTAAAATTTTTGGCAAAAATTTTTCAAAAATCTAATCTTTCATCATCATTATTTGGCTTGAATTAATTGTGAATAGTGAATTGCTGTGTATTAGATCATTTCTGTCTATTTTGATGCTTGCTGAAAGGGTTTTTACTTGTTAAATCTTGGCCAAGCTTTGAAAATTTTCGTTGGTAGTTTCTGTGACATCAGGTTATGACCTCACTGATTCATATCGTGACTTGAGGAGTGACTTTGGCATTGGAAGGCTCTCTGTGATTTCAGGTTGCAACCTCAATAATTTTAAATTGTGACCTCAACCCCCTTTTCCTGACTTGGTGCTTCTGTGTACCAAGTCACGACCTCACTGTCTTCAGATCGCGACCAAGCCTCTTTTGCTGTGCACCACTATCCTTCTCATTGCTTTTTACAATGCTGTGTAGGAGGAACCTTTTTAAGCTACCTTTGCATCTTTTTCAAGCAAACCATTGCCTTTTTAATATACCCTCATTGCATCAAATAGTTTTTCTTGAAAACCATGCCACTCTGGGACTTTGAAGAGCACTGATTTTGAAAATGATTGTCCTAAAGACTCTATAGTCACTTTTGAGATTCAAGTATGTTCTTAAATGATTATTTTTATCTTTTTAATCCTCATCTTATGGGTTGTTTTTGTGATAAGTGTCTTAATGCCTTATGACTAATGCAAAATGATTGAAACTTCTTGTATGAGTAATAGAGATGTGAAACCCTTTTTAGAAGGATATTCTTGAGCCTTAATTCCTATATTGAGTGATTATTTATGTGGTTTACATTCTCTAGAACTTGTTTTAGCTCTTGGTCAAAATTACGTGTGCATTTATGATTTTGAATATGATAGAGGCATTCTTGTCTACACCTTTCTACCCAAACACAACCCACAACCATCTATCCGTTGCTTAACCATTTTTGAGCCTGCACTTCCTTCATTTCATCTACCATTTTGAATGTTTTGAACAACGATGTTAATTGAGTTGATTCCATCTCGACAATTACGATTTCCTAATCTTCATGGGTCTTAATTGGGAATTTTACTTTTAGTTTAAAAAAACAAAGAGAAAGGAAAAAAAACAGAAAAGTAAAAAAATACTTCTTATATATATAAGCTATAGTAGCAAAATAAAGTTAAATAAAGTATTCCTTGGTGGTAGAAGTTTGGGATCTGAACTTCCTTGTCTAAGATCATATGATATTTAACTCGTATTTCTTCAATTCTTGACACTCGAGTTCATCATTTTCTGTTCCATTTAGCCTTTCCATCACTACAACCTTAAAAGTCCTCTTGATTCTTTACATGAATACTAAAAGTAGTGGAGATTTTAGAGTCATTACAAGCTTATGGTAGAATGTTTACTACTTGGATGATTGAGAGAAAAGAACCCCAATGAAGAGAGATGAGCGAATCAAACACTTATACCTTGTGATCAAATCTCTGCTGTTCATGCATTTAGAGTCAATTGCACCTTGTATCTGATTACTTGGCATTGTTCATGTTATCATTTTTGTATTCCTAAAAGATGTTGATCGAGTAGCTTTTGAGATCACTTTTGAACATGCTAGTTTCTTTATTTATAGCTGTACTTTTTTTAGAATGATTCAAGTCTTTGTTCAGGAGTACAAAGGTTCAAGTGTGGGGGAGTGATAGAACTCAATCTTTATATGGTTTTCTCAAGGTTTTCTAATATTTTGGAACAATTTTACCCTCATTATGCATGTATTTTTACCCATTTGATTACATTGAGTCATGTATTGCATTTTTCTATTTAAGGGGCAAAAAGGGTTATTTTTCTCTCCTCAATCTTAATTGCCTTGATTTGTAGTCAGTTGGTCTTTACAAAGCTCTTTGTTGTGATTTTTAGGCAATTGGAGAAGGACCCAAGAACCAAGATGGAGCATGGATGGAGCCAAAATGTTACAAGGACCAAAACACGAGTTTAGAGTGTTCTGCCTCCTCAAGTCACGACATAGACTTTTGAGGTTGCGACCTGGATACCCTTTCAATGAACTACGCGTTTTGGACCTGAGCCAAAATGAAAACTCTCTGTCTTCTCAGGTCACGACATGAAACATATGAGGTCGCGACCTGAACCCCCTAAGTTGCGACCTGACACTTTTGAGGTCGTGACTTGAGTGCTTTAAGTGAATCTATGCGTTTTGGAATAGGTTTCTAAGCTTCTATACCTAAGAGGGGTAGCCACCACGAACAGACACTCTCCCATTTTGTAGATTTGCAATAGGTTGAGCGACCATGATCTCCTCTCAAGTCTCTATTGATCTCACACCCAAAACTTCCATTTTTCTTTATCTCTTCATCATTTTATGCACTTCTGAACCGATCAAACCACTCCAACCACCTTCTTCTCCATTTTTTTAACCTCACTTTTAGCTTTAACGATGGTTGTTCATTCCTGGAGCGATTGTGATTGGTTTGAAAGCACGAGAGGCTAAACCCTTAGCCTCTTGGTGATGGAGGATGAAACTTGAGCTCAAGGAATTAATCGGGGAGTTTTTCTATAGTTTAAGCCTGTGCTTAATGTTGTATTGAATATTTCTAGATTTAGGAACTTTTTGCGCCTGTATCAGACTTGGTTTATAATTGTAAATCTTGTGTTTAAACTATTTTATTATATTTGGATTGGATGATATTAATGTTTATTAACCTATATAATATTTCAGTTTGAATCCTTGTCTTCAGTTTGATTATTAGTGATTACTGTTGATTGATCTGTGTGCTTGGTATTCTATGCTTGTCGATAGACATTCAAAGGGCATTTGTATCATCTGTTCATCTACACTCTAAGTGGTTTTCAATAGTGTCTTAAGAGATGTTAATTAACTTTGATTAAAGTGAGTTTTCATTAATTAAGACATTGGACCCAAGTGATTTACTTGGGGTTTTCTTCAAACTTAGAGGTTTTCTAAAACTCCCAATTATTTTAAAGAGCAATGATAGCTGAGTTTTCATCATCAAGAGACTGTTTAACCATAATTCTCTTTTAATCCAAAACATTTTTCTATTCATTTAAAATACAAAAAAAAACAGTTTATTCTCTGCACTTTTCATTTATTACACCACCTTAAACAATTGAACCCCCATTTTCTTCACCCAAATTTACAATGCTTTTGATAACTAATCTAGACTAAAATTTCCAATCATAAGCTCCTTGAGAAGAATGATTGGTTGCATCCTATACTGTATTTTTCTGGTGCAATTCACTTTCTTAACGATCCGGAAGGTGACAATCCGACTATGATCACTCTCCTAGTTGAGTACTCCTCAATCTTGCTGGGGTCAATAGCCACTTCCTCTTGGGAAATAACATGGCTGAGAAAACAGACTTCTTGTAGCCAAAACTCACACTTACTAAGTTTGGCAACAAGCTGCTTTTCTTTTAAGGTATTTAGGACAATTCTAAAGTGCATCTTATGCTCCTCAAAAGACTTGGAGTACACCAAGATGTCAACAATGAACACCATCACTAACTGCTCTAAGTAAGGCCGAAAGATCCAGTTTATATGGTCCGTGAATATCACATGTGCATTCGTCAATCCAAATGGCATCACTAAGAACTCATAGTGCCCATAACGAGTTCTGAACACAGTTTTAGGGACATCATCAGGTGTAATCCTGAGTTGGTGGTAGCTAGATCTCAAATCAATCTTAAAAAATACACTGACACTAGCTAACTGATCTAACAAATCATCTACTCTAGGGAGCAGATACTTGTTCTTAACTGTGACCTTATTTAACTCCCTATAGTCTATGCATAATCTTAGACTATTGTCCTTCTTCTTAACAAACAACAGTAGAGCACCCCATGGTGAAACACCCAGTCTAATAAAACGCTTCTCCATTAACTCCTCTATTTGCTTCTTTAGTTCTGCTCTTCTTTAGGAGCCATTTTATATGGGGCTTTGGAAATCGGTCTTAGTCCTTGTACGATGTTGATTGCGAATTATATTTCTCTGTCTGGAGGGAGTCCTATGATCTCGGTCAGGAATACTGTCACACCTCCTTTATTACCCTATTATATAACAATTAGAACCATTCAAAACTATTATATAAGTCTTTAGTGTGAGAAAATTTCAATATTTCAACTTTGGTTCCGAGTTACTGTTTACTATTCACAACATTTTTAGCCAATTTTGAAAATTCATAACTAATTGTAAAAAAATCAAAACAAAGTGGTTCCAAGTTTTATGGAAACCTCTTAACATGATCTTTAAAAAAAAACTAATCATCGGTATCCAGATCTCATGCATCAACCCCAGATTTCGTTCAAAGTGGTACTATTTATTTGGTCATTTTTTAATTTTTTAGGATTTATGCCCAACTTTGGAAGGACATAACTTTTTGTAAAAAACTCCAAATTTAATGAATTACAACTTGTTTTAAAGATAAAAATGAGATCTATAAGCATGCCAAATTTCAGATCAGATTCATCCAATTACTCAAAATCACATCGGTCAAACTTTGCTCCTAAAAAGTCAACTCTTATCCCTTTTTCATATCATTCTTGCCTTTTCTTTTCCTTTTCCTTTCATCTAACTTTTCTCAACCACGATGCATGTACTCACACATATTCTTTGGTTAATTACTCACATGTACTTATCCTTAAACGTTGACATAGTATTTCAATGTGGTTTACAACTATAAAACAACATATAATTGCAAAGCATTGTTTCAATAACATAAACTCCCTCATCCTCCAGTTGAATCCCTTTCCTTACTCCTTACCCTTAGTGACACCACCTGGGATTCCTATTACTGTTTATACATTGAGAGGAGTGAGATTTCATTGAAATCTCAGAAGCAATGAATTACAATCATCATGTAAATCAAGCAAGTATAATGTGACATGTTATAAAACTTCAAAACATCCTTAAGTCAAATAAAATCATGTTTTGCATCATACTAAAAGAGGAACATCAACACTTTCACATTAGCATATTTCCATGCATTTGGCTAAAGCATAATCCAATGTCATCAAATCCACAATAATCACAACACAAGTTCCTTAATAAAAAACAATTGACATAATCACATTAAACAAGGAAGATAAATATTCAAATTATAATTCAATGCTACCTCTTAATCCCTAATACAATTTGGCCTCCTTAAGGGAATTATTCTCTCCTTGAATTTTCTTCATAAAACCTATCAATTCAAGTGTAAACACATTCCAATTCATCAAAAATTCAAGCATAAACACTAATGCTTGACATTAAGCTTAATGAAACCCTTTTTTTTCCTTGATTTTTGACATTATTATTCCCTCTTTGTTTCCGTCAATCTCTTGGTCCATTCCTACACAATTTTTCATGTAGAATCCAAATATCTAATTAGATTTATAAAAATCACACTCCTTCCCTTTCATTTAAGCTTGGCCGAATAGGGTCCATATTTTCTAAAATTTTTATTTTTTATTCCAATGATTTCAAACACTTCCATTTAGTATATTCCTACACAAAAACATCTTTTGAACTCATTAGAATCATCAAAACACATCAAAATAAACTCCTACCCCAAGATAGCATAGCAGCTGAATTTATGTGTCTTAAAGCCTAGGTTGATTTTTTTCCAAAAATCAATCCATACACCACTTAAACATGCTTATTCCACATCATATTTAAGGTTTCTATCCTTACCTAAAGCATAAGCATGTTAACTGAATTTATGGTAGCAAAACACCTCCAAAAAATTCAGTTTCCTAATCAAAACAAGCTTTAACCTTAACCAAACCAAAGCTCAAACATACCTTGGTGAATCCTTGATTAAAGCTTGATGGTTTCTTGTCCAAAAGAACTTATAAAATTCAGTCTCCAGCTCTAAAAACGAAATAGGCAGCACCTCCCCTTATTTTACCAATTTTCTACCTATTTTGGGTATTTTGAGGGGGTATTTATAGGAAAAATAAATTGACCCTTATTCCCACATTTGCACATCCAAAGGCCACCTAGGGAGGGTTATTTGGCAGCCGTCCAATGCAAGAAGGGTTCAGATTTGATCAAGTGTCCTTTTTCTAGAGTTTTCCAACATTTATCCACAAAAATTGGATTTTATTTTAATTAATTTGAATTGTCCAGAATGATCACATAATTGGGCTTCATTCCAGGCCCAATGTGGGTCTCACACATAGTTTAGGATGGCCCAAAAAGAAGACCCACAAACCAAATCAAAATCCTACACTATTCCGAAACTTTATCGGTTACCATTCACTAGTAACATTCTATAATTTTTCTAGACCTCCACAAATTCATTTCTCTCCATCAGAATTCACCTTTTAATATAAGAACATGATCTAGAAATTTTTAGAATTTTTTACCACCTCTAGGTATTTATTTTGAATTTTTCTCGATTAGGCCTCTACTGATGTAACTGCGGAAAAATAAATTCACTAAAATTAATTCTAGGCCTTTCAAGGCCTAAAACAAATTTTATAAATTCACACAAATATTTAGATAAATTTTTCACATTTTTTCAAAATTATTGAGGCCTCTAGCTATTTAAAATAATTATTTTTCTCTTCTATTGTTTTCTCGAAAAACCTTCGTATTCGGGAAATTCCATAAAATTCCTTTTTCCATAATTTTCACCTTTAGGGCTTCCTTTGAGGTTCCAAAACCTCTAATTTACATTTTCTTATTTTTTCAGAATTGTTTAGAATTTTTCTCAAAGTATCCCATTTTGCCCTTCCTAAGCTGATAATTACGAAAATACCAGCCTAGACATTATCAGGGTTTCTCATCAAAAGTTATTTCATCTCCCTATCTAGTTTCTACATTGGCCCTTATTCCAATTTTTTACCTCCTATGTCCAAATGAAATTTCTCGGGATGTGACAAACACTTCTAGAAATTCCTTAACAACTGGGATTTCTTCTATTCCTTCCTCAACTTGCATCGAAAAAAAACAAGGAATCCTTGACAACCTTTCTGTAAGTATTTGCCTACTTGGGCTTCTGTTATGAAGTTTAATCTAACTTTTGAATTCATCTCTAGTTCTCTTAAGGCAAGATCAAGGTTTTATTCTTATAATCCAATAGGATGTTATGGGACGACAACCAATTCAACCCAATTACTACATCAATTTCATGAAAGGGCATGCACATCAAATCTAAGGTAGTACAGTAATGCTCGTATCGAACTATACAGTTTAAGCATACATCTGATGTGACTACCCTAGGGTGTGTTGGTGTGGACACATGAATATCATAAGGTAGCATACTAATAACTAAGCCAAGTCTTTTAACACAAGCATATGAGACAAAAGAATAACTAGCGCCCAAGTCAAACATGACAATCACTGGGGAGTTATTAATAATGATTGTACCTTGGACCATTTTTTATGACTTTTGGGCTTCTTCCCCTGTGAGAGTAAAGACTCCCCCTTGAGTTCGCGGCCTCGATTTTCCACATTTTGTGGGCATTCTCTTGAAAAGTGTCTGGGCTTACCACAAGTATAGTAAACATTCTACCCGACTATACACGGTCGGTCACCGTGATTCTTGTTACAGGTTACACACTCTTTGCCTTTCTATGGTTTGCCTCCCTTCTTGCCCTTTCGATTATACCATGCCTCTTTCTCTTCTTATTGGCATTGGAAGGGGTGCTTTCCTAATCTCCCTTCTCTAACTTAGGGGCAGGCTTGACTATCAGATGATGGTTTAGGTTGTTCTCCATGATTCGACAAGCTTCAACTGCCCTGTTGAAGTGCTCAAACTGCCTAGGAGTATTAACCCACTTAGGGACTGCTTCAGTCCTCTGACCATCTTCTCTATCGTCCACCTTTTATCCTCTCGATAATAGAGATAGCTAGAGTAGTGGGAGAGGCAAATAAATTTGGCTAGATATTCATCGAAGGGTTGATTATCTTTCTGCCTCAGGGTCAGGAATTCTGCTTCCTGTTCATCTCAGATAGACCTTAGGAAGTATTTCTCATAAAATTACTCTAGGAATACCTCCCAAGTTACCCTCGTGTTATGAGCATCAAGGATTAGCTCGGTGTTCTTCTACCAGCGGTCGGCGTCTTTCTCGAGCTTGTAGATCACCATCTGGGCTGTCTGTTCAGTCAGACATTCCAATACTTTAAAAATTTTCTCCAAACGGTTAATCTAATCTTTTGCCACCTGAACATTGAACACCTCATCAAAGGATGGCGGGTTGTGCTTACAGAATTGGGTCATCCACTGTTGGATGTTATCCGGGTCTACGGATGGTGCTGCGGTCTAGGTTGTTGTTTTGATTCTCAAACTATAGATACTTCTTCTTTTGGGTATCTCTAGTTGAGGTTAGCCACTGCCGCTGCTACTGTTGTAGCAATTACGACATCTCTCCCTTATTCCTAGCGAGTTTGTGTCGTCCTCATTTCCTCAATGGTTTTCTGCTGCTGCTCTAAGCAATTAGAATTAATTATAACAGATCTGGAGGGACCCTTGCGTCATGTCCTAAGGGTCTCTTTGGTGAAGCATTTCTTCTACTTCTAACCATTGTGATATCTAACCTGAATACATAATAAAGGAACAAGAAATAAATAACATGCTTGGCTTTCATTCATCCAAAAAGGGCATACATCATGAATATTCATACATCATCCTAAAAGTAGTAAAGTTTAAGTCATACATGATAGCCAAACAAACATAACATCCAATCATGTCAGTCTAACCTACTACAGTTAGCTGTACCAAAATAAATCCTACATCAGTGTTACGAGGATCCTAACTGTCTAAAGAAAGTGAATGATAGCAAAGCCCTTGAGGCTCCAAATCCAATCCTCCACATCATCATCTCTAAGTATCTGGTCCTATCGGACAATCTCATTCACCCAGAAAGGGGTATTAGGTAGTATGTCTACCATCTGCTATAGCTAATCAAAAGGCTCTAGATAAGGGTTGCCCAGTCCATGGGCTTGATATAATTCCCTCACAACCTAGAAGTAATCTAGGTGCATTGTCAGGTCTGCGTCCACATTCTTCTTGATGTGACGCCCTAGAAACCCCAGTCTCTTTCTTAGCTAATCCACACTATAGATCTTAGGCTCAGGTGGAACTGGGATAGATACTACAGGCACTATAGGTACGGGGAGTACTACCGGTCTGGTACTGGGTCCGGCAATGTCCCTAGGGTATATGCCTATGTTTGAGGGGCAAGTTTCCTATGCTCAGAGAACCTATAGTCTCTAGGTGGCTAAATCAAACCAGTTCTAAGGTCTACTATCACACCTTACTTATATAATACCTTAGGTCCATTTCTAACCATTTTGAATCACATTGGATGGTCTTGAGCTCAAAAATCTCATTGAGGACGTTATTTTCAAAAAAATACTATTCACTATGCAATTTTCATATTATAAGTCTAACTTTGAAAAATCATAACTAATTCTAGAAAAATCGTATGGAGGTGTTCCAAAATTATACAAAAATCCATTTTAATGTTCTTTAAAGGAAAAATATCCAATTGGACTTATCCTTGACCAATTCATACAATTTATTGGATAAATATTACTGTTTATTTGGTAAAATCTGAAACTTTCAGATTTTGTGTCTCAACTTTAGAAATTCATATCTCCTTGTATACATATCCAATTGAGGTGATCTACCTCTCATTTTAAAGCTTAAGATATGTACTATAAGTTTGTTAAAGTTTGTGGCTTAACTCATTCAATTGGTAGGTCAAACTGAAGCTCGAAGCTAACTACTTCATGATTGAGCTCAAATCCTTTCCATAATTCATAGGGTGTCTTTTTAGTTTTTCTATGGGGTATTCTATTTAATGAAAAACAAGCAGACAACAAAGCTTCACCCCACAAGTTATCAAGTGCAGCAGAACTCACAAGCAAAGCATTCATCATTTCTTTTAAAGTTCTATTTTTCCTTTCTACTATACCATTAGATTCAGGTGAATAAGGAGGAGTTACTTCATGGATTATACCCTCTTTTTCACAAAAATCATTTAATAGTAAATATTCTCCTCCTCTATCTTACTTAACTCGTTTAATTTTTTTATTCAATCAATTTTCTACTTTTGCTTTATATAAAAGAAACATTTCAAAAGCTTCATCTTTATTTCTCAATAAATATACTTTAGTATATCTTGAAAAATCATCAATAAAAGTGATATAATATCTTTTTCCTCCTCTAGTTTGAACTTGTTTTAAATCCCCTAAGTCAGTGTGAATTAAAGATAACAATTTAGTTTCTCTTTGAGTAGAAAAATGTGGTTTCTTAGTTAGTTTAGTTTATTTACAAACTTCGCATTTGTTGAAATCATTACTTTTAATTCCATGAATTAACCCAAGATTTTGTAATCTCTTTATATATGATTTATGAGCATGTCCTAATCTAGTTTGCCATATGTCAAAAGAATCAATCAAGTAAGCAGAAGAAGATGCATTTTCATTAATTTCAGCAACACTTAAAACAAATAGACTCTAATTACAATATCCCTTCCTAATGAGAACATTGTTCTTAGTCATGACAACCTTGTCAGATTCAAACAACACTCTAACCCTAGCTTTCCCAAGCAGCACCACAGAGACTAAGTTTGCCCTAACATCAGTGACATACAAAATGTCATTCAATGCCAACGTCTTTCCTGATGTGAGTTTCAGTGCCACTTTTCCTTTTCCCTGAACCTTAGTAGTTCGAGAGTTGGCAAGATAGATGTGGTCCTCCCCATCTTCAAAGGAGGTAAACATCTCTCTATTTGTAGAAATGTGCTTAGTGGCTCCTGAATCCACTACCTATTTCTTCACATCAGTCACAATGAGGGCATGAGAGACCACTGTAGCTATGACTTCATCATCACTGCCATCATCTCCTTCAACTAAATTCGCATTTGGCTTAGGATGACTATCATCCTTTTGAGTAGCCCTTTTCCTACATTGCACTGCATAGTGCCCTAGCTTTCCACAAACAAAACAATTGCCATTCTTTTTGAACTTAGGATTAGAGTCCTTGGATTTGTAATCAGATTTCTTATTTTTATTATTTTTGTTTTTGGGATCATACCTCTTGGAGCGTGGTTTCGATTCCACTAGGTTTGCTTTGGTAACTATTTCCTTTCCTTTCGCAACTTGTATAGCCTTTTTGTTTATGTCTTCAATTATTATGTGGGTAATTAGATCTGACAGGGACAACTGCTTCTGTTTGTGCTTTAATTGCTATTTGTAGTCACTCTATGTCTTTGACAGCTTTTCGATCAGTATGCCAGCTACGAACTCATCTGGCAAATTAATCTTCTTAGCATGAAGCTCCTCCAGCAATTTGTGGTACTCATTGATTTAAAGCTTGATATCTTTCTCTTCAGTCATCTCCCATTTGTAGAAATTCCCCATCACAAATTTCTGCTTCCCAGCATCCTTAGTAGTGTACTTGAGGATAAGAGATTACCATATTTTGTGTGCTTCCTTATAGACACAATATACATCGAGCAAATCGTTAGATAAAGTGCTGATAAGAGTGTGTCTGCAAACATTATTAGCATGTATCTAAATATCTTTATGGACTTAATCAGCATTTGGAGTTGGTTCGAACTGAGTAAGAGTAGTAGCTACTCCATACATGTCAAGGATAGAGTAAACTCGCTCCTGTCATCGCCTAAAACTCCTTCTGTCAAATGTCTCTATTTTTGAAGTGTCAGGGAACAACCTAGGAATAGGAACTACTGTTGGAACAACAATGACTGAGGTAACATCATGGTCATTCTGAGCAGCAGTGTTGCAGGGTTGTTCCATGATGTGGCTAGCTCTTAAGATTGTTGGTGGCAGCACCTACAAAATAAATAGTTAATCCGAGTCACGTCCTATGGGCGCTGCCTTAATAGCTATTATGCAACCACCAGTAGATAAGGATGCGGCACTCCCCAGGATTAAACAGATCCTTCCTATAAAACAGGGTCAGCAGAACAGCAGAAGATAGTAGTAAACTCACCAAGTAAGAGAATACACAGGAAGGGAAGAGAGGAGCTCGAAAACTCAAGAGCTATGTGTGTTTTACACCTTGGCCAAAGCCCTTTATATAGGCTCCAAAGGAAATGACCGTTGGCACCATAAAAACATGATATTCAATGGTGTGTTTTTCCCATGAATTCAAAGCAATTAAAATCAAATAAAAGAATTGATGATACATTATTGAAACGGTGGAATTATATCCCTTCCCATGGACATCCGTGTGTAAAACTTAGACTGAAACACCCTTTTTATAGGCCTCATGTTTTAAACATTGGCAGCCTCCTTTTCACATTAAACCGCCAGTTTTATAAATTGAATGCATGCCATCAATTTTATGGACATTGCAATATCATGGACGTTGGAAGTAAATGGAGAATCCGTTCACTATTTGAAAAACATTATTTAATATATGATCGGTTAGTGTATTGAAGATATTTGAATGGGTCATACTGATTTCAAGTTGCTTCAACATGTTTAAATGTCTTGAAACCCGTTTGGCACTTTAAGTGCAATAAAAACCTACCATTTTTATTTAGAATCTTCCACCGTTTGATATTTGAACTTTTCAACACATTAAAATAATAAATACCCATTAAGAATTTTTAGACACTCAATCTTTAAGGCATTAAAAATCCATTTATGACATTAAAACTCTTCAATATTTGATTTTCCTATTCATAATAATAATAGGAAAATCTGTCCATGATTAACGCTCAATTTATTTTTATCTTCCCACATTACCAATTAATATAGGATCCTTTTCTTTGACACACCTCCACAAATATCACAACAACATGTACATGAAATTTCAAGGGCTAACTCGTTTATTTATTTACTCAAAAGTTAGCCACAAGTTCATTGCTCATTAATCACACTTCGTCTCTAGAAAGATATCTCTTTTATTTCTTTCATGATTCTAGCATGCATAAACCCATCTCATACTTTCGTATAATCAATCGCACATATTATATAGGTCATACATACAAATATTATAAAAATTGGCATGTTTATACGATGTTTGCATAAAAAGAGGGTAGTGCATAAACAATTCTTCACTTTCCTTTCTCCATTTCCTTTGTCATTCTTCATGCATGATTCTTCTACATCCATGTAACCTATTATGTTTGGGTAATGTCACACTTTGCTTTTTACCTCAATTTATCTCATTTGGAATCATTTCTTATGGCCTTGAGTTGGAAAATTTTGAACTTTAAATTTTCTTAAATTCAGGTTACTATTTATTATAACCCTTATAAAGGCTAAATTTTGAAATTTCATAACTAATTTTAGAAAAATCAAAATGAAGTGGTTCTAACATTTATGGAAAGCTCTTGACATGCTATTTAAAGAGAAAATACTCATTAGTATCCAGAACTCATCCATCAATCCCAGATTTTGTTCAAATGGTACTGTTCATTTGGTAAACTTTTAATTTTCTAGGATTTATGCCCAATTTTAGAAGGGTATAACTTTTTGTACGAAACTCTAAATTTAATGAAATACCATTTGTTTTAAAGCTAAAAATGAGATCTATAATCCTATCAAAGTTTAGCTCAAAATTCAACCAATTGCACAAAATCTCATTAGTCAAACTTTACCTCTAAAAAGTCAACTTTGATCCCATTTTCAATGCCATTCTTGATTATTTTTCTCCTTCCAATCCATATGACCATTTCAATTACATAACTCATGCTTGAACATGATTTCTCTAATCAAATGCTCACATATAAAGCATCATTAATCATTAATACAATATTCTAATATAGTTTATAATATACATAACAATTCATGATAATTACAAAAACATATACATAAGGTTCAAATAACTTCTATATGATTCCATGACATAATTTCTTCATGGAAATACCATCTCCTTGTCCTTGGTCACACCACTTGAGGTTCCTATTGATTGTTTATACATTGAGAGGAATGAGATTTCATAGAAATCTCAATAGCAAAGAAATTACAATAATAATGTTAAACATGCAAGATATATTACAATCAATTCATAAAACATTTCTCTACCTCATTGCCATATAAACGCCATATCAAATCATTCGAAATCGATCAATTAATGTATTATGCCAAGGCATACTATGCAAGTAAATCAAACACATTATCATCAAACAATCTCAACTAACATATGGCATATATTCCAAGGATAATATCATGTAATAATCAAGCAAGTCAACATTAAAATTGTAAATTCCATGCTGCCTCTTTTAATCCACAATTTCAGCCTGTCTCAAGACTTGGTGCCCCTCTTTGTTTTCCTCTACAATGCTCATCAATCCAAGCATAAACACATTTCAAATTACTAGCAATTCAAGCATAAAAACTAATGCTTGATATTAGGCTCAATAAAACCCTTTTTTCCTTGATTTTTTGACATAATTAATTCCTTTTTGTTCCATCAATCTCTTGGTCTATTTCTACACAAATTTTCATGTAAAATCCAAATATCATTTCAAATTTAACAAAATCATACTCCTCCCCCTTCAGTTCACTTTATATTCTAAAATTTCTATTTTTGATTCCAATGATTTTAAGTACTTTTCCTTGGTGTTTCATACACAAAAACACCTTTCAAACTATTTGAATCATCAAATCATATTAAAACAAACTTCCACCCTAAGAAACCATAGTGGCCGAATAGGGCTATTTAAACCCTAACATTGGTTTTCTTCTAAAATTCAATCCAAACAACTTTTAAACATGTTAATTCAAGCTTATATTCAAGGGTTCTATCCTTCCCTAACACATATTCAATTCAGCTAAAAATGGACGGCATAATGACCTCAAGTTACAACTTGAATTTCTAACTAAAACAAGCTTTAAACTCAACCAAAATCAAGTTTAAACTTACCACAATTAATCCTTGATCAAAGCTTGATATTTCTTCTTCTAATTGCACAGTTAAAGGTCCTCTCTCGACTTCAAGAATTCAGTTTGGCGACACATACCCTAAGCTTCTCAATTTTGATCGAATTATGCTTAATATGAGGAGGTATTTATACACCAAAAATATGACCTCCCTCTCCTCAAATGTGGCTGCCATCAAATGCTCCAATTTTTTTAATTTGTCCAAGTGTCCCTTTGCTTGATTTTTCCAATTGATATTTTGACTTAATTTGGGCTTAAGGCTCCTTAATTTTTGAGCCAGGATTTACACAAAATTTATGGGCCCGCTTGACCCAATATGAGGCCCAAATCTAATTTAAAAAGGAAGAAAAAGTGGGGCCTACTCATAAATATCAATTTTTGACCAAAAACTCACTATTTTGATTACTATTTTTAAAAATAGTTTTGGGACTCCAAAAATTCATTTCTATCCATCAAAAAATCTTTTCTAATATAGGAAAGCATTCTAAAAAATTTAGAAATTTATTGCCACCTCTAACTATTTATTTTGAATTTTCTTTGAAATCAAGCTTTACTGATAAGATTTCGATAATAAATATTCTAAAATTAATCCTTTCACCTCCAATTCCTGGAAATAATTTGATAAATTCAAATAAATCCTTAAATAATTTTCTCATATTTTTTTCAGAATTATTGAGCCTCTATATATTTAAAATAATTATTTTGGACTAATTTTCTACTGTTTTTTTCAAAAAAGCTTTATTTATAGAAAATTCTGTAATAAATTATTTTCATCCTATTTCTACCTCCAAGGATTCAAATGAGGTTTCAAAACCTCTAATTTATCATTTTACTATTTTTTGAAATTTTTTTCCAATTTTTCCATTTTACCCTTCTTGGACCGATAACTTCAAAAATATCAGTTTGGGCAAGAGTCGGAGTTTAACTCAAAAGTTGTTCCGCCTCTAAGTCTGCTTTACTATTTGACCCTCTATCTAATTTATTATTCATACTCTCAGGGTCAAATTTGGCGGGATGTGACAATAAGGGAGGATGAGCTTTGGGAGAATCTCAATAGCAAAGAACAATAACAATAACATCAATAATGCAAGGTTATTGCATAACATATATTAACTGTCCTTGCCGTGGAAATGGAGAACATATTTATACCATAAAGAAAACTCATTGATGCATATTGTGAAGGTATAAAATGCAAAGAATTTAACACATATCATCATCATTAATAGCTAAAGTACATCAGGGTATGGAACACATAACAAACAACCAGTGCAAGTTAATATTAAAGTTAGATATTCTTGCTCCCTTGTTCTTTGTATTGATTCCTGCTTCTTCTCCTTTTGCTTCTAACCACTAAAGTTACTTGGTAGACCTTTCCATTTCTCTTTCTTAATGGCTTATCCCCTAAATAGATTAATACATCATTGCCATTCATTCAATAACATATATTAACTATTAACTTTTGAGCTTTAATTCCAACTTTCTAAAATTAATTCCAACAGCTATTCCCTTATAACTTTTCATGTAGAATCCATTTTCATACTCAAATTAGACTAAATCCAACTCTTTCCCATCAAATATGCTTTGGCCGGGACATATATAGGGTTTAAAGCAAAATTTTATTTTCAATCCTAAAGCTTCCAAACTTGCTTTCTCACTTGTATCTTATACAGTTTTTTTTATTTTAAACACATTGGAAGCATCAAAATCATCAAAATCTAACCCTAACTTTATTCCTAGATCTAGGTGAAATATTCACAATGTTTAGGGGAAGTTGGATTCTTTTTATTTTTATCACAAAACTATTTGATTACTACTCTTTTCTTCCTTTTGAACATAATCCTAGCATCAATTTCATATTCTTCTAACTTCACAAATTTTGTTCAATGAAACATCCTTCCTTTAACCCCTTAGAGTATACGTTCAAAAGCGTTAAGGTTCAAGCGATTCATGAAACAAGCCCGTAGATTAAAAATTTGCAATTGGTTCTTGGGTTACTATTCACTAGTTAAATTTCAGATTTTTTGTCTAACTTTGAAAAATCATAACTAATTCTATAAAAATTGTATTGAGGTGCTCCAAAATTCAAGTCAAATCTCTTTCAATTATCTATAAGAAAAAAAAAATCAAACTAGACTTATCTCTAGCCAAACCATACAATTTAATCCATGAAAATCACTGTTCATTTGGTAAATTCTGGAACTTTCAGTTTTCTCGGCCCAACTTTGGAAATTTGTATCTCTTAGTACACACATCAAATTAAGGTAATCTACCTATCATTTTAAAGCTTGGAATGTGTATAATATTTTTGCCAAGTTTCATGGCTTAATTCATACATTTGGTAGGTCAAACTAGAGCTAGAAGCTGACTGCTCCAAGACCTACGTTTTATCCATTAGAAATTCTTGCTTTAATTCTTTTTATTGTTTTGGCATGCATAACTTGGCTTTATTCTTTGCTATTTATTCTCATCTATTTCCATTCATGCCATAAACATTCTAAACAAATACATTGTATCATTGGCATCCATATACATAATTTACATCATAGGAGAATTATACATTAACTAATAGCTTCATTCATTAACATGAATAATTCTCTACTTTCTTCTCCTTCCTTCTCATGCTCTCCTTCATGCAATCATTGTCCATCATACTTGACCTAAATGGTTGGTTAGGGATGGGTGAGATTTAGGAGAATCTCAGTAGCAAACAATAACCACCTAAACATACATAACAAGCTTAGCATTCATAACATGCTTGCAACTTAACATTTCTATAACATAGTGATATGTTTGGTAATCATCATGCATTAACTATAAAACACATAGGCCTATGATACATTTAAAACATATTTACAATCACAATGCATGAGTTCATAAAACCATATAAACCCAGAACATGTCATACATGCAAGCAAATACCAAGCACATAAGAGTACGGTAAAGTTTGCTACCTTGTGTCCTTAAGTTTTCTTCTTACTCCCTTTTGCTTCCAACCATTAAGTTTGCTTGCTCAACCACATCCAAACCTTCTCTTGGATGCCTCAAGGTCCTAATCATAGCCACAAGGGTCACATTACTCAAGGACCAAGAATTACACAACATGGAAGACTTATGTCCTTACACTTAATCCCTTTTTTTCTTAATTTATAATGTAGTGTTTTAGCTTTATAAAAATTGTTTTCTTAGTTCAATCCTACACAATTTTTCCCAAGGAATCAAATATGAGCTTAGATCTATCAAAATCTAACTCCTTCCCCTAATCCTAGGCTAAAACTAAAATCTGTCACTTAATTTTCATTTTTGATTCCAATACTTCCAACTTCATTCTTTCATCTTATCCCTGCACAATTTTTCATTTTAAACATATTGGAAGCATCAAAATCACATCCTAGGCACAAGAACCAGGTCTGCCTGAAACATTTCGTTGAGTTACCCAATCATGAAATTCAACCAATTTCAGCATAAAACCACTTGATTCGTGTTCCCTTCAAACCTTTTAATATTATTCTAACATCAATTTCATCCTCCCCAACTCTTAAGAATTTTGTGCAGCATAACCTCTTGGGGTTTCAAGCTCCCAAAAATTATTAAAATCCATAACCAAGCTCAATAACAATAAGGATAGTGAAAACTACATCAAAAACCATGAACATACCTTGTTTTAGAGCTTGATCTTGCATGGGACCACTTGGCCTTTCTTTGTCCCTCTTCTTTCTCTCTCTACAAACCATTTTTCCATAGCTTCCCCAAGGTTTCCTCTACGTTGGACAAAAACAAGGAAGGGGAGGGAATATTTATAGAAAACAAGACTAAATCTGGGCTGTTGATCTTTAAAATGTGTGACTTGATCCAAACTATCCATTTTCTCTTTTAATCTTATGGTGACAAGTGTCCCATGACATCATGCTTACATCATCAACCCATATGCTTTTAATCCAACTGTACACAAGTCTTGCATCCGACCGTACACGTGTCTTACATCCATCCGTACATGTAATACCTTCTTTTCCCATCTAACCGTACACTTGTCTCCTCCATATTCCTTCATCATTTTGGCATTAAAATAGGGAGGAAATTAATACAAAATTTGTGCAAAATACAACCGTTATCTTGCCATTCTGCATCGTATAGAATACTTTTTTGAGTCCTAACTTTCTCGGGACCACTAGGACATATTCTGGTACCATTTTCTCACCTTAAATAAATCCACATGGCAATTATATAACTGTTAGTGGTAGTCTCACCCAAGAGGGGGTGAATTGGGTAAGTTATAAAAATTTACAAAATTAAAAATAAGAACTATCAGAAACAGAGAGCGTGAGTTAGAAAGATTTCACCGTAGAGAGGAAGACACAGGATTTATACTGGTTCGGTCTCAACCACTTGACCTACATCCAGTCCTCAAAACACCTCTAAGTATTTCACTATGTTCCAAGATTGATCGGGCTCTTGGCATCTCAGTACAGTAATTGAAACTCTCAATTACTCCCCCTTACTTCCCGTAAGGTTATAAACCCACTCAAGAGTCCACACTCTTGAGTATCACACAAGAGGTGATTAATGAAGAGTAAGTAAACTCTCTTACAGAGTGAATAAATGATAATCACTGACGCTCAGTGTTATGGAAGAACAAAGTATTGAATGCAACAGTAAATAATCAAAAAAGGGTAGCTCACGTATTCAATCTCTTCATTTAATGCTTCTTTGCGCCTTTTATAGTTGAGGTAGTTTAGTAACCGTTAGACAGAAGAGCTTCTAGCCGTTGAGAGTCCGATTGCGTGTTTTTCCAGTTGCAATGGTTTCCGCTATTAATGCCTTTGACAAGGTAGGTTACAAGCTACTTGGACAACTATTGGAGAGCTGTTGGGATTTTCTTCATAATCTGCAAAAATACATTGATTCAATAAGTTTTTCTCTGTAGAGTAAGATCAAAAGTAGAACTGAACAAATGATAAAACGAATATTCATAGTTTACTATTAGAATCAATCAGTTGTTAAATGCACTGGGTAATAACTGAACGTGCTTGATCAAAGTGATGTTCGACTACTACTTGATCGATCAGGTTATCGATTATTCTGAGTGAAAGCTTTTGAAACAGATAACTAAGATTATCGATCAAATGATCGATAAAAGGAAATAGTGACATCATACTGGTATGCATAGAAAAGGAAGATCAAGGTCACTTTTGATTTTGAAACTTTTTAAATAGTGAATTAAGACATTTATGAAGGCTGAGAAAAGCTCGAATGAAATAGATGATGCATTTTGAAAAACATCAAGACTAGTTAAAGTTTAAACTAAAATCGCCTCATGATTAAACAAGTGATCGAACACTTGTTGATCGATCAGGTTATTGATAAACAAAGTGTTATAGAAATAAATTTTGAATCACTAATTTTCAAACACTTTATTGATAAATAGATGATGGATAACCTTATCGATAAACAATAAGCAAAAGTATATTTAGTGAAAACACAGACTATGTAGGTTGATCAAATAGGTGATCGATAATGTTATCGATAAAGAGATTTATTTTTGTAAAATCAAAGAGTTGATTTATCAATCATGTTATGTGAAAACAAGGTAAACATTAAGTGTGGTGATTGATAATATTATCGATAATCTGATTATCGATCCGGTGATTGAAGAGTCACGATCTAATAATGATGTGCTGATTATTGATCATGTGATCGATAATTTGCTGATTGATAAGCCACTAAAGTAAATACCTGCATGCAAAGTTATGAGGCAGTGTTCGATCATATTATCGATAAATGGATGATTGATAATGTGATCGATAAATGGCGACTAAAGCAAAAACATAGAATGAGTAAAGCGCATTACCATTTATCTGTCTTCTCATCGATAATCTGTTTATCGATCATGTGATAGATAAATACCTATCAAATTTATATCCCGATATTCGATCATCCTGATTATCGATAAAGTGATCGATAATTTACTCCAGACTTTCATACACAACTAAGTTAAGAATGATCGATCAATTGATCGATCAACACATTATCTAACACATTATCGATCAAAGTTTCTGCTGAGTTATTTAATTGTATAGAGATATTATCTAACAGCTTATTGATAAAACCTTGATCGATCAGATGATGGATCAACATACTGAAACACAAATTACTTACTTTGTTACCATCAAAACCTTAATCCTAACAATAACATGCCTAAAGAGGGAGTGATGCTCTTACCTTGTTCTTCCGTTAAAATAATTAAAATAATTAATCATATTTATTTCGGAGTGATCTTGACTGAATTTTTTTTCTACCAATCCACAACTTCGAGAATTTATCTCTGGGTACCAATACTATTTATTCATCACAGGAAATTTCTCTAATTTTTCTTAAGTCAAAAGTCAACCTCTAGATAGCTGACTTTGACTTTCCTGGATAGTGCATAAATAGGCTTTAAATTCTATTAAACCCAACGTCTTTACTTTTTGGGGACGGAATTATTTTTAAAACCTATGATAATTCCTCAAGTATTTTTCTCCATTTTCTTCTAATTATCTGAGGCCTCCTTATGAAGGGAATTGAAAGACGACGCGCAGCGGAAAAACAACTCGAAATTTTAAAAACTTTCAACCCCTTCCCGGATCTATCGATCGCGTTTAAGTCAGGTAGTAAGAAACATTACCTTTGGTGTTCGATTTCCTGGTGACTCAATGATTCGGCCGTTCAGGATGCTTCTGATCGCCTCCTTTGTCGTTCGAAGTCGACAACTCCGGTCGGCTTCCTCTACCGGTATCCACACGAGTAGCCCTCAAGCTCGAACGGCGTGCTAGCACCTATGTCCGTCTAGGGTTTTCAAAATCCGTCCTCTCTCCTCTCTTAGGCCGTCTCTTATCTGTTGGTGCTCTCACACTAAAACCCTAGCTCCTCATATCAAATATATAGGATGCTATAGGTTTAATGAATAATATTTAATTTCGAAATTAACTCTAAATTAATTCCGAAATTAATACAATATTAAATATTGCCTAATCAGATAAGAGAACAATTAAATAAATATGGTTTAAATTAAATCCGTCTCACAGATTTAATTCACTTATTTATTTAATAAAGAGATGACGGAATTTATATATTTAATTTATCCTTATAAATTAATATCTCTTATATTTATATATATATATATATACGAATTTATTTATATACATATCCACCCTATATTATTCATTGAATCTGGACATATCTTAGATTCAATGAATCTGGACATCATAACTCGCGTTGGGCTATTTTGTGTGCGACCCTGTAGGCCCATATGAAGTTGGCAGTGGGCCATTAACTATAACGACTCACAAGTCGTAAGCGGTCTCTAGCAAGACATCACGACTACCCAAAACATATGAGGATCATTGAACGATGCAACCTTTCATACAACCATATCACGTCCCTTTTGTCACACGACATTTTGGTCATGGATGAGGCATGGAGAACGTCATCCTCCTATTCATGACCGTTACTTTCTCGATCCCTGAGTAGTCTGAGTATAGAAACGGAACTGCCTTTCCATTATAGTATGGCCATACATTTCTCAGACTCACTCATCGAGGGGCCCAGTAATGTCTCTCTACGAATGTGAGGGACAAATTCCATCTTGACCATTCACATTCCTCCGCATGAAAAACCACTAAGCCTGAACATAGTCTTTATGATCACTCGGTCAAAAGTGACTTTTGACTAGGTCAAAGCTAAGCGTTTCTCATGTAGGAATCCATGATGATCTCAGGTCAAAGGGCATAGTGACGTGGTTTGTATATGAGAGAAGCTTATGACTTAACCCATGCAGCTCTCTCATAGCGGGTCGGTCCAACACCTTATACTCTTACATGTGCCTATGACTTTAATTTATATCTCTATATATCTTTAAAGTCATACTGGTCTTATTTCATCTTTGCTCCCACATAGATGACCGACCAGGGACATTTAGGATAAACCATGAGTTATCCAAGGATAGTCATCACAGTAAACATGCAAATAATATGATAACTTAATTAATAAATTCATAAATTAACAATGTTCAAAACAGAATGATTGGCCCCTAGGGCACAATTTCCAACACCTTATACTTTAAATAATTAATTTTTAATAATATTAAAAATCAGTCAAAACCCTAGGAATTCTACAATTTCCTTCTAAGGGCATTTTTGTCATTTTTAGCCTTCTACAGGCCTCTGAACCTTATTCCCATTTTTTAAGAATTTTTCTGAAGTGTTTAGGCCTTAACCTATCATTTTCTATTTTCTGGAATTTTTTGGTATAATTTTCATTTTTGCCCTTACCAGCCCAATACTTTGCAAAATTACAATTTTGCCTTTGGTTTGGTTTAACCTCAAAATTTACCTCATTAAAGCCTCCAACATAACTATTGGCCTACATTCATCTCTATTTCTCATTCTTGGGCCCCAAGACTTCACTAGAGGCTCTTATTTTCTCTTTTCTCAGTCTTAGAAAACTTTCCTTTTGTGATTTAGTCCCTGGAATTCCTGCTATCCTTTCAAGGAATCTCTGGGACCTCTACTGAAAAGGGTCTGATAGCCTGCCCATCTCAGGCTAATTCTGGTACTTCTAGGCCCAAAAGTTGGGATGTTACATTAAACACCTCTTCCTCCTCTTAAGGTTATTATACTTTCAAACTCCATAGAACTCCAAACCAAACTTAAGAACACAAGCAACATTAGAATCAAGAGTTATAATCATATTACATACTTTGATTGTTGCTTGATTATTGCTCTTTATTCTTCCTTTACCCCTACAACCCTTCTTCTTTCTTTTCTCTCTTGAAGTTTTGGCTTTTCTCTTTCCTTGGAGTGTTGGCCAAAAATCTCCAATAAAAGGAAGGGGAAGGTATTTTAGAAGATTGCCCTTAAGCTTTACCCTTTAAACTTACTTAAAATTATATCACTATGTGCCCTCTCTCCATTAGTCCACATATTCTCATAATCATCATCATATCCTCTTCTTGCTAGGTGGCATCATTTTAAAAGAAGAAGGAAGAAGAGAAGACCAATTTGAACTCATAAACACATTCTCTTCTTGCCACACATGCCTCTTAATGACTAAGCTTTCTTGAAATATCTAACCAATGGAAAAGCTCCCATATGGCGCCATTTAGAGGAGACAGAGAAGAAAAGGAAAAGCTTCTTTAACAAGTCATACAGTAGAAATTCTACCATAGAGCATAGATTATAATATTCTGACAACTAATTATCTCAAATATCTATCTCATCATGGTCATCATTGCATCCTCTATTTTCTACCCTTCATAAATGTGTTCACATGGCTTCATGATGGATTCGCATGGCATATTAATTGAGCCATTAATGCAACACATTACTTTAATCTTCTCAAAAGCTTTTTACTATTTCCTTGTTCTGAAAATTCGTCTATCTGCTCCATAAACTCCCTTTAATCATTGAAAAATTCTCTAATTTTTTTAGACCAAAACTCAATAAGTAGATCTCTATTTTAAAGATTTCCTGGATACCCCCTTACTGTAAAATTCTACTTTAAATTATTTTATAGTCAACTTTTTTACTTTTAAAGGCCAGGAATAATTTTACAATCTTACAGAGTTCTTTAAATAATTAATTCCCATTTCTATCTGATTATTTGAGGCCTACTCATATTTTAAATAATTAATTTTAACTAAATTTTTCTTAATTAGCCAAAGTTTTCATAATTAACCAATTTACTAAAAATCCATTCCAAGGACATTTTTATTATTTTTTACCTTAAATTAGCCTTAATACTTCATTTTCCATTTTTTGGAATTTTTTAAAATTTTTGGGCATCTTTTCATCATTACCCTTTTCTAGACCGAAAGTTTTTAAAATTACAAGTAGGTCTCTACTAGGGTTTAGCCTCAAGAATTATCCTTTTAAGGTTTCTAGCTAACTTTTGCCCCATATTCATGCTCATTCCTCTTACTCAGTCATCAAAACTTCGTTGGAGTTTTTATTTTCCTCATTCCTCTGTTCCAAAAATCTTTCAATTTGCAATTTGCAATCTTTCAATCCTTTTGTCTCATAACTCAAGTTGGATAACTCTCAAATAACTCAAAGGAAAACAAAACCTTTAATTAGGTATTTTATTTCATTTATTGAGCGGTCTCTACACCCTTTCTTGTCTGTCTCCTTTAGAATCTATTTTTCGTCTTCAGTCAGTCTAATATAGTTGTTGAGACAATTGAAAACGGTATTTACTTGTTCCACGATCCGTTAGCTTTTCCTTGAATCATTGGGTTTAGACATTATTTCGAGGATCTTTAATCATTTCAAAAATGGCAGCAACATACCAATTTTTTTATTTCTTTCCATCAAAGAATCGTACAAATAGATGGTTGATTCCCCCAGATCCACTTTTGATCGAAATAGTTTTACCAATTCCAACAAATTTTACTTTTTTTTTTAACTTGCTCGAATTGGATCCTTTTGATTTCTATAGCGAAAATATACTTACGAAGTTGTTCTAACTTATTAATTTTCACTAACCCTAGAAACTTGCCCCTGAGAAATGAATCAACTCGAGCTCCATCATGTACTATTTCCATCATCAAAAAAGGTATAGCAGCCTATCTATTTTAAGTTATTTCTAGGTCCAAAATTCAAGATGTTACACATATAATCATCAAATACACTAACAGAAAAGCAATACAAGCTACAAAAGGAAAGGAAATAGCTACTAAAGTAAGCTTAGTGGAAGCAAAACCATGCTCCAAGAGATACAATTCTAAAAACATAAATAGCAAGAATAAAAATCTAGTTACAAATCCAAAGACTCTAACCCCAAGTTCAAAAAAAGATAAATTTTTTGTTTGTGGAAAGTCAGGACACCAATCACCACAATATTGGAAGAGGGCTACTCAAAAGGGTAATAATCCTTCTAAGCTAAATGTGAACTTTTTTGAAGGAGATTATAGTAGTAATGAAGTCATAGTTGTAATGGTTTCTCAAGCCTTTATTGTGTCATGAAGACATGGTGGTGGATTTAAGAGCTACCAAGCACATTTATGCAAATAGAGAGATGTTTACCTCCTTTGAAGAAGGGAAAGACCACATCTACCTTGCTAACTCCCAAACTGCCAAGGTTCAGGGAAAAGGAAAAGTAGTGTTGGAACTCACATCATGAAAAACCCTAGCATTGAATGATACGTTGTATTGATGTGAACGCAAACTTAGTCTTTGTGGTGCTACTTGATAAAGTAGGGATTAGAGTATTTTTTGAGTCTAACAAGGTTGTCATGACTAAGAATAATATTCTCATTGGGAAGAGATATTTAAATCAGGGTCTATTTGTTTTAAGTAATGCTAAATCAATAAGAATGCATCTTCTTCTACTTACTTGATTAATTCTTTTGACATATGGCATACTACTCATAAGTCATATATAAAGTGACTACAAGGGCTAGTTCATGAAATTAAAAGTAATAATCTTAACAAATGTGAAGTTTATGCAGAAATTTAATTGACTGAAAAGCTACATTTTTCCACTTATAGAGAAATTGAATTATTATCTTTAGTTTACACTAATTTAGGAAACTTAAAGCAAGTTGAAACTAAAGGAGGTGAAAGATATTACATCACTTTTATTGATGATTTTTCAATATATACTTACTGAGAAATAAAGATAAAGTTTTTGAAAAGTTTCTTTTGTATAAAACAAAAGTAGAAAATCCATTAAACAAAAAGATTAAACAAGTTAGGTTAGATAGAGGAGGAAAATATTTATTTTTAAATGATTTTTGTGAAAAAGAGGGTATAATCCGTGAAGTAACTCCTCATTATCTACTTGAGTCTAGCAACATTGGAGAAAGGAAAAACATATTTTTGATAGAAATGATGAATGCTTTGTTTGTGAGTTTTACTGCACTTGATAATTTATAGGGTGAAGCTATGTTGTCGACCTATTTTTTACAAAATAAAATATCCCATAGAAAAACTAAATAGACATCTTATGAATTATGGAAAGGATTTGTCACTAACCTCAAATATTCCAAAGCGTGAGGATGTCTTGCAAAAGTTTTATTACCTAATTCTAAAACAAAAAGATTAGTTCTTAAATTTCTAATTGCATGTTACTAGTTACGCTCAACAAAGTACTGCTTTTTGTTTTCTAGTTTTAAAAAATGATATTTTTTATCCTAATACAATTGTCGAAACAAAAGATGTAAAATTTTTTGAACTTATATTTCCATTGAAAGTTGAGCATGTTCCCAAAAGAATTAAAAATTCTTCTTCTTTTGAACAAGAAACCTCTTTTTGAGATAATTTCTATACTTATTTAGTACAAGGTGAATGGAAAAACTTTTATGAACCCATTTCTTCTCTGGACTCTTAGTTTTGGTTGACTTGCCTCCAAAAGCAAAACCTATCAGGGTAAATAGGTTTTTAGGAAAAAATATTTTTCAGATGGGCCAACTAATAAATATAAGGCTAGATTAATAGCCAAAGGTTTTACTCAAAAAGAAAACTGATTATTTTGATACATTTTCTCTCGTGACAAGGATTTTTTTTTTTTGTCAGAATCTTAATTGCTTTAGCTTCAATTTGCAAGCTTTTTATTCGCTAAATAGATGTTAAAACAACTTTTCTAAATAGTGGTTTAGAAGAGAAAATTTATATGACATAATCTGAGGGGTGTATATGATTGAGCTCAAAATATTAATTTCTTTTCATATCATTATCCATGATTTTTGTCATACTTTCTGGTCCTTTTAAGTGAAAATTGTGCTTAACTGAGATTTATGGTTCTTACTTTGAGTTAGTGTCATTTTGAGGATTAAATTGTCACAATTGGTTGTTAATTGGATTCAATTAACTTCTAGGACAATTGATACTTCAATTTGTTACTTTTTATTGTAGGACACTAAAGATTTGGGGTCAGAATTGAAGAACTCAAGGCAAAAGAAACAAGAGAAGATCCTCTGCCTAGGTTCGCCGCGGCCAACATCTCACTTCGCCGCGGCGAAATCCCATCCGTGAAGGCAGGTCTCTGCCATGTTTCGCCGCGGCGAACCTATTCTTCGCCGCGGCGAACCCCTCGAAGCAGCAAATTCCAGACCCGACCATTTCGGGAAATTTTGACCTACCCATCCCCAAAAACCGACCCATGCACGTAAGTTTCGGGTTAGAAACCCTATTTTAGGTATGATGACAGCAGATGACGGGGATTGAGCCTCCACCTTCGTATCTTTCATCCTCTTCTCTCATTTTCACCTCAGAAACCCTAATCCCATTTCCATTTCTTCCATCTGCTGCTACCATGGCTGAAGAACATTATCTAGTTGGAGTTGGTTCAAGAGTTATGACTAGCTAAGCCTCTCAACTCTTGAATATGGTGGAAGGAGCATGAGTTCCAAGAGCTTCAAAGGGGAGTTAGCTTCATCTATGAGTTCTAGTTCTTTATTTATGAATTTCTAGGTCTAGGATTTGTAAATTTGAGCTGAGCTATTTTGATTATGGTTGTAATCAATTCTGGATGATTGTTTTGTGTATTGGATTAGTTAATGTTGAATTTGAGCTTTAATATATGTGGTTACATATATGTTTCTATGCATCCCTTTTGATACTCTCTGTCTTGCATGGTAATGTGTGATTGTTGAGTTGATCTGAGCTTGCATTTAACCAAGTGCATTAATTAATCTTAATACACACACCAAGTGAGCTTAATAGGATCTTATGAAATGGGTGACATTGATTAAGATCCTAGACTTAAAGGGTTCTTTAAGGTTTTCATTAGAAGACTTGGTGATTTCTACTCCCAAAATTATTTTGAACTATGATTGCTTCAAAGCTATATTCAAGAGATTTCATATCATTAACTTCACTTCATCACCACTATCTTAGAAAAATCCAAAAACATAGTAACTTAGATCAGTATTCATTGCATTTAGTTTTGGCATTTCATTAATGGCTAAAAACACCAAAAACCCCTTTTTCATTACTCTGCATAGCATTAATCTAACTTAGACATCTAATTTAGGCTCCCAAAAGAGAACGACCCGAGTTTGCTCTACTGCATAGCTTGGATAAATTTTTGAGCGAGAACCTCTAAGCAAACGACAGAAAGGCTCTCTTTCAAATGGCGCCGTTGCCGGGGAGCCAAGAAATTGGTTCTCTAGGTTAGCTTGTGCTATTTGATTGACTTTTGAGGTTTTTGATCTTTATGGGTAGCATTTAGGGTAGTTTAGTTGCATATTTGTTCATAGTATAGGTTTTCATCTTGCATAGCATCAAAATTTTTGGAAATACAAACAAATATACTGATTTTCTTGATTTTCAGCATTTCTCACGTTGCATCAGTGAAGTCCAGTGTCTGATAAGCATACTGCCCACTTTCGCCGCGGCCAACATTACCTTTCGCCGCGGCCAACTTTTCGAATTACTGAAGAAATTCCCTCGGGATACTTTCGCCGCGGCCAACCTGTTATTTCGCCGCGGCCAACTTCTCTGAAAGTTTTTAACACGTGCATTCAGCTTCTTTATCTGTGCATACTTACTCATACCCATCCATACATACTAATACTCATCCATATACTTTCATACTCACACCTTACACTTGCATCCATCACATTGCATACTTTTATTTGACTTTGTGTGCTGCAAGTCAATTTTGTTACTTTTTCTCTTGTGATACTTATTTTGCATGCCACGAAAAACTAAGCTTGTGCCCTATAACCCTGAGATTGAGAGAAGACTCACAGAGATAAGAAGAGAGAAAAGAGTCGGAGGGACAAGTGAGTTGGTGATCGAGCAAGAGAATATTTCAGTGGAATCTAGCCTATCCAGTAGTGAGAGTGAACCTACTGACCAAGAGATAATGGCTGATTTACCACAAAACCAACCTCATCCTAACCCCAATGCCAACCAAGTAAGGAATGGAGGCAATGGAGGAAATGGTGAGCAAGAGAGAGTGGGAGAAAATAATGGGAACCCTAGAAGAAGAACAATTAGGGAAGCCACCACATCTGATGTTAACTTTGACCCATTTACTGCTGCATGTCCAAATTTTGAAGTTAATTTTGAGATTAAGGGTTTATTGATTAACTCTCTTCCTAAATTTCATGGCTTGACAGGAGAAGACCCATACCTCCATTTGCAATCTCTTTCCATGATTTGTCAGAGTATGAAGCCTGTGGGAGCATCGTTGGACCAAGTGCTATGGAAGGTTTTTCATCTATCCTTGGAAGGCAAGGCTAGGGAGTGGTACATGAGCCTTCCAAGACATGTAGCTGATGCATACCATAGCTGGGGGAACTTAAGGAAGGCATTTTTGGAGAAATACTTTCCGGCTTCTCGAACTTCATCAATGAGGAAGGAGATTTATTCTGCCAAGCAAGACTACGATGAATCCCTCTACGATTTCTGGAATAGATTTCAGGACCTACTTTCAAGATGCCCACATCATCAAATTCCGGATGAGCAACTGGTGCAGTACTTCTATGATGGGTTGAAGAACCAAGAGAAGGGTATGTTGGATGCTGCATCGGGAGGATCTTTAATAGACTCTACTGCTGCAGAAGCTTGGGATTTGATAAAGAAGATGGCTCTGAATCATCAACAACATGGGGTGAGAGATACAAAAGGAGTACATGAGATGGGAGCTGCTTCGGTGCACAACAGAAGAATGGACGCTTTGGAATCAAAGGTGGATTCTTTGGGAAGCCAAGTGACATCTCAACTATCTTTGATCACTGCTGAATTGAAGAATATGAGTGTGCATCGCCCATCCACTCCTATGGACATTACAGCGCCTAGTTGTGACACATGTGGATCAGTCATGCATATATCTAGCGTTTGTCCGGGCCGTTATGAGGAAGTGTCCGCAGTCTTCCAAGGCCGCCCAAATCAAAAATGGGACCCCTATTCCAACACTTACAATGAGGGGTGGAAATCAAACCCTCGATTGGGCTGGAGGAATGATGATAGTAGACCTCCAAATAGATTTCAGAAGAGTGGAGGAGCTGGTCCATCTTCAAACCAGTTCCAAAACTAGTCTCAAGCCCTTGCGGTCCCACCTAAGGATGAAACGAATCAACTTCTACAGAATATGATGGCTTTAATGAAGGAAGAAAGGGCTGCCAACGCTACTCAGTTCAACTCCTTAGCTTCACTAATTCAACAAGATTCATCCAAGAATGATGCTAGATTTAGTGCTTTGGAAAAGAGAATGGAGCAATGGGAGACTAAATCTGAGAACATGAACTCCTATGTTACTCAGTTATCCAACAACATGAGTGAGCAACAAGCTAGAAGCAGTGGCACCATTCCTTCCAATACCGTCATAAACCCAAAGGGTTTGAATGCAATCGCGCTACGAAGTGGGAAGCAAGTAAGATTCAGTGAAGAGGAAGAGGAATCAGTTGATGAGGAGATTGAGTGTGATAAGCCTCTTCCTAAACATTCAAGAGTTAAGAATTCTGAGAGTGCAAAAGAGAGAGAATTGCTAGATGAAAAGAAGTCAACTCTTCTAAGTAGCAAAGGAGCAAAATCTGAGAGTAATTATGAGGAAGCAGCATCAAAGGAGCATGATGGGTCATCTAAGCATGGAGCTGGTAAGCTGAATGATAAAGAGGTAAATCTCAAAGACCTTCCTTTTCCTAATTCATACTTGATAAGCAAAAGAAAGACTGAAACTAAATTTGAAAAAGATGTGATTGATTTGTTCAGTAGAGTGGAAGTTAATATTCCTTTGCTTGATCTTGTTAAGAGAGTTCCTGCTTATGCTAAATACCTTAAAGACCTGTGTACCCATAAGAGGAAGTTTAGACCAAATGAAAGAGTCCAAGTGAGCTCGAATGTGTCTGCCCTGTTTAAGCCTCAAATCCCTGTGAAATGCCAGGACCCTGGATCCTTCACCATCCCTTGCACAATAGGAAAAGTTTCTATAAGGGGAGCCTTACTAGATCTAGGAGCAGCTATTAATGTGATGCCTAAGTCTGTATACACTTCACTAGGAGTCAAGACGCTTAAGTCTACCACTGTAGTACTCCAGTTGGCTGATAGAAGTATTAGGTATCCGGAAGGCATCATAGAGGATATTTTGGTTCAAGTTAAGGATTTGGTCTTTCCTGCTGATTTTTATGTACTTGATATGTCCTCTGACTTGTCCATGACACCACACTGATTCTTGGTAGACCCTTCTTGAGGACTGCTAACACTATGATTAGCATGAAAGAAGGTACCATCACTATGGAAGTAGGAGATCATAAGGTTTGTTTTAACATGTATGAAGCAATGAGGCATCCTTATGAAGACTATTCTCTCTTGGGTGTAAATATGATTGATGTTGCTGTTGATGATATCTGTTCTGAGTTTGAATTGCTAGATGATTCCTCTAGTTCTGAACTTTATTCAGTTATTTCTGATGATGAGGATGACATTATTTCTTCTTTTTCATCCCTTTACTCTACACCTTCTTCTTGCTCATGTGGTGATAAAGATACATGCCTTGATTGCACTGTGTTTAATTGTATGCTCTCCCTCCCACATGCATTCTCTATTTCCTCCCTTGACCCCAATTTAGACTTTGATCCCTCTATTGTCAGCGATAATTCCCTTGGGGAAGGGTTTTCTGTTGCTATTTCAGATATGGAGGACGAAGTCATGGAAGAGATTCCCTCTAAGGCAGTTGCTGTAGATCAACTACAAGTTGGTTCAACGCTTGGAGAGGAAGCTATCTGCAAGGTTGAGGAATTTTCACTGATTGAAGGAAAGGGGAGTAATCTTTTCTCTCTTGAACTTCATAATTTGATTCCATCTATTGTGCAACCACCTACTCTTGAGTTGAAACCCCTGCCCCCTACTGTGAAATATGCTTTTCTAGAGTCTGATGAGCGATTACCGGTCATTATAGCTAACTCCCTATCTAAGGTTGAGGAAGAAAGACTCCTTACTGTTTTGAGAGAGCATAAGAGGGCTATTGGGTGGACTTTAGCGGACATTCCTGGAATTAGTCCAGCCATTTGCACACATAGAATCTTGCTTAGTGAAGGTTCAAAATCAGTGAGACAACCCCAGAGAAGACTAAACCCCCTGATTCTTGATGTGGTTAAAAAGGAAATTACCAAACTTCTAAGTGCTGGGATCATCTATCCCATATCTGATAGTGAGTGGGTTAGTCCAATACATGTAGTGCCAAAAAAGAGTGGGGTTACTGTTATTAGAAATGATAGGGATGAGCTTATTCCTACAAGAGTGCAGAATTCTGGCGTGTGTGCATAGATTATAGAAAACTCAATGATGCCACACGGAAAGATCATTTCCCTCTTCCTTTCATAGACCAGATGCTTGAGAGACTTGCAGGCAAATCTCATTACTGCTTTCTAGATGGTTTCTCTGGGTACTTTCAAGTACCTATTGCACCGGAGGACCAAGATAAAACCACTTTTACATGCCCTTTTGGTACCTTCGCCTATCGTAGGATGCCTTTTGGGTTATGTAACGCTCCAGGGACTTTCCAACGTTGCATGATGGCTATATTCTGTGAATTTTTAGAGGAATGTATGGAAGTCTTTATGGATGATTTTACTGTTTATGGTGGTTCTTTTGATGATTGTCTTGCTAGTCTTGAAAAGGTTTTGAAAAGATGCATTGAAAAGAATTTGATTTTGAACTTTGAAAAGTGCCATTTCATGGTCAATGAGGGGATAGTTCTAGGACATTTGATTTCTAAAAAGGGAATTGAAGTTGATAAAGCTAAGATTGAGGTTATATCTTCTTTGCCTTATCCTGCCTGTGTTAAAGATATTAGATCATTTTTGGGTCATGCGGGATTCTATAGGCGATTTATAAAAGATTTTAGCAAGATTGCTTTACCTCTCTCAAAGCTTTTACAAAAAGATGTGAAATTTGATTTCGATGATTCTTGTAAAGTTGCCTTTGGTGAATTGAAATCTAAACTCACTTCTCCTCCTATTCTTGTTGCACCCAACTGGACCATGCCCTTTGAAATTTCATGTGACGCTTCTAATTTTGCTGTAGGAGCTATGTTAGGCCAGAGGGAGGAGAAGCTCTCAAGAGTCATTGCCTATGCTTCGAAAACACTGGATGCAGCTCAAGTCAATTATACCACAACAGAAAAAGAGCTATTTGCAGTTGTTTTCGCTTTAGAGAAGTTTAGACCTTACTTGTTAAATTCTCATGTGACTGTTTTTACTGATCATGCAGCTGTTCGCTATCTTCTTAAGAAACCACAATCGAAGCCACGGTTGATTAGGTGGACATTACTTCTTCAGGAATTTGACATTGAAATAAGGGATAGAGCCGGGGCTGAGAACCATGTAGCCGATCACTTAAGTAGGCTACCTGATGATACACGGGGAGTAGACTCTTCTGAACTCACCTGTGATTCCTTTCCTGATTCAGTATTATGTGCTCTAGCTGTTAAAGAGCCTTGGTATGCGCATATTGTTAATTATCTTATAACCGGACTCACCCCTCCTTTCATGTCTAAATTTCAGGCACAAAAACTTCAAAGCGAATCGAGGCACTACATCTGGGATGCCCCTCACTTATGGCGGATATGTAGTGACCAAGTTATCAGAAAGTGTGTGCCTAGTGAAGAGTTTGAGTCTGTCATTACAGCTTGCCATTCAATGGTTTGTGGTGGTCATTTCAGTGCAAGGAGAACATCTAGGAAAATTCTAGATTCTGGTTTTTACTGGCCAACCCTTTTTAAAGATTCTTATGATTTTTGTCGGTCCTGTGACAAATGTCAACGTTTTGGGGGGTTAGGTAAAAGACATGAAATGCCTCAACAACCTTTACTGTTTTGCGAAATTTTTGATGTTTGGGGGATTGATTTCATGGGTCCCTTCCCTCCTTCCTTTGGTTTTATATACATTCTTCTAGCTGTTGATTATGTTTCCAAATGGATAGAGGCTGTACCTACTAGAAAAGATGATGCCCAAGCGGTTTCTAAGTTTCTTAAGTCCAACATTTTCTGTAGGTTTGGGATTCCAAGGGCTGTGGTTAGTGATAGAGGTACCCATTTTTGTAATAAAGTGGTAGATAACTTATTTTCTAAATTTGGTGTCACCCACAAAGTCTCCACTGCATATCACCCCCAAACCAATGGCCAAGCTGAAGTGTCCAATCGAGAAGTGAAACAAGTGCTGGAGAAGATAGTCAAACCATCCAAGAAAGATTGGAGCCTAAGATTAGAGGAAGCATTGTGGGCCTACAGAACTGCCTATAAGTCGCCGATTGGAATGTCTCCTTATCGTTTAGTCTTTGGCAAAGCATGCCATCTACCAGTAGAGTTGGAGCATAAGGCATATTGGGCAGTCAAACAATGCAACATGGATTTACAATCTTCTGGGGTGGAGAGGAAGTTGCAGCTGCAAGAGCTTGAGGAACTGAGATTGGAGGCTTATGAGAGCGCTAGACTTTACAAGGAGAAGACAAAATTGGTGCATGATAAGGGTCTCCTACGGAAGAACTTCAAGGTGGGAGACAAAGTGCTGATGTTTAAGGCCAGATTCAAATTTAAGCATGGAAAGTTCAACACCCGTTGGGATGGACCTTACACAGTCACAAAGGTGCATAATTTTGGAATGGTGGAGCTTCTCGATGAGAAAACTGGAGCAAACCTTAAAGTTAATGGCCATCAGTTGAAGCTCTACCATGAGAACCAGAAACCTCCTTAGCTCCCTGGTAGTTTCTTTCCTTCACTCATTTACATGCTTTTGCTTATTTGTTAATCTTGTTATGTTGCATGTGTTGTATGTTGAATGAGTGTGGGGGAGAGACTCCCTTCAGTAGGAAAGTAGAGTAGTTATAGCTAATTTCAATAAAACTCCCCTGGTTGTTTTTGATCTCTCTCCTATCTTGTTTCATGCCTGATGAATTGGTGTTTTAAGTGAATTATATGATTCAATTTGATTGAGGAATTTTATCTGTGGTATACTGCCTATTCATGGATTTGTTGAACACCTCTTGATCTCTTTTGAGGCATTTTTTAAAGTTTTTGAAATATCCAGCCTTGTCTGTTGTTGGTTGTTGGTTGTTGTGTTTTTCTGGGTTTTGTTTTGTTTTTTGTTTCTCTGTGCGTTCTGTGGGTTTCGCCGCGGCGAACTTATGTTTCGCCGCGGCGAAACTCGGCCGTCCTGTGTGTTTCTTCTCGGGACTGTTTCGCCGCGGCGAACTTATGTTTCGCCGCGGCGAAACGTCTTTCTTCCGTTCGTTGCTTCTCGGGCATTGTTCGCCGCGGCGAACGTGCCGTTTCTGCGTTGAGGCGTTTCGTTTTCTGGCTCGTTTCCGCGTGTTTTTTTCCCTTTCTGCCCCTTATCTGAACCGCCCACCCCTCTTCCATGAACCCCTTTTCGTCTTTTCCCATCTCCCCACTCAATTAAACACCTATTCTTTCCCCTCTAATTTCAAAACCGTTCCCCCCCTCCCTCAAACCGTCGGCACCCTCCTTGCGTCTCCCGTGTTCAGCTCGTTCGGCGTCCAAAGCTTCTTCCGTTGTTGTTTTGTTCCCGCGCCGTCCAGCTCGCTTCAGCGTCGTGTGTGTGTGTTTCCGTTCGGCGTGCTCTGTTTCGTGTCTCTCTTCCGCCCTTCAGCGCCGCTTCCAGTTCGCTTGCGTCTCTGTCTCCTCGCGTGTGCGTTGCTCTCTCTTTCTTGGTATGTTCTTTCTCCTCCCTTGTTCTTTCCTTTAGTTTAGTTTAGTTTAGTGGTTTATTAGGTTATTTGTTATGGTTTTTGATATTGGATTAGTTTATGGTTAGTGTAGTTGCGTGGCCTGTAGGTTATCTACTGATTCATAGTGCATTGTCTTTTTAATTAATCTATTTGCTTAATTTTGAAAATTTTTAGTCCTCTGAAAACCTATGAATCATTAACTAACCATTTGCCACGGTTAGGTTTTAAGTTTCCTCATTCTGTGTTGTTTAGGTTGTAGGTCTTTTTGTTGTGATTAGTGTTTCTTTGTTGTTGCTTCAGGATATGCCTCGCACCAAAAACCCACACCCTGAACCTTTACCCGTGTCTGAGTCTGAGTCTGACTCTGAGGGACCCTTAACCTATGATTCCATCTATAGGGTAGTGGACAAGCGCCCCCTCCATAGGGAGAGAGCCTTTCCCCTTGAACCATCCGACCATCCTTTTGTCCAGAGACTTCAGGAATCCCAAATGCTTGAATTGGCTCGCCCACGAGCTAATGGTAATGATGTCTTTGTCCGCCATTTCTACACCTACGCCCGTCTTCATGGTATGCTATCCATTCCTTTCCGGGGCAAGCTTGTGAACTACACTTTCACTATTTATAACATAAGAGACCACTACCGGCTTCCTGTAGTCCGTAATTCTCAGTACTCCCATTATCGTGATAATTATCCTTATGATGAGATCCTCCAGACCCTATGCCGGGATGGTGCCACTTGGCATCGTCCCCGCACTGCTGAACTGTACCTAAAACGTTCTGATTTTCGGCCTGAGGCAAAGCCGTGGCTACACTTAGTCTGCAATAACATCCTACCTACTTCCCACCTCCAGAACCTCCCCAAACGCCAAGCTCTTATTGTTTTTCTCCTCATGACCGGCAAATCCTTTGACGTAGCTGAAATCATTCAATCCGCCCTCCATTCTTCCGTCAATACCAAAAAAATCACCAATAGCATTGTCTTTCCCCATCTTGTTTCTGACCTTTTCCGCAAGTGCGGAGTTCCTACATTTGATGATGACAGCTACTTTGAGCCTGCCCCTCTATTCCGGTTTGAGCGCCTTAAACTACCCACCATTGCACCCCACCCACCTGTCCACCCCGTATACGATGTTAGTGCAGGCCAGGCCGCCACTGATCCAGCCGAGGAAGGCCCTGATGTTCCCGAACCCCCCCAGCCCGTCACCTTAGACACGCTTGCCGATGATATTGACGAGCTATCTGAGGAAGTTCATCAGATTCGCGTTACACTCATTCGGGAGATAAAGCGGCAGAAGGACCGTGACGCCCTCTATGAGCGAGAACGTCGCTACCGCCGCCGTTTTGATGCTTTGCTTGCGGATCGTTTGAACTTCACTTTACCGGCTGAGGAGGAGGAGCCACAGCACCATATGGGTATGGACGGAGCAGGCACATCAGGTGCAGGACCGTCAGGATCTGGAGCAGCTGACCCTGAGCATCAGTCTTAGTTTTCTGTTTTTGTGGTTTTCTGTTCTTTTCTTTAGTTCTTTTGTTTCTTGTGTTGTTTTGAGGCTGGATTGTTTCTTACACTTTATGGTGCCTCATTGGTTTTTACGCTTGTTCACTTGGATGATTTCTGATTAGCTTGCTTTAATCTTTGTTCTATTTTCACTTCTGAGCCTCCTTGCATTGTTTGCTATCCCTAATTCACAAATTGAGGACAATGTTGTGTTTAAGTGTGGGGGAGGTCCATATTGTGGATTTTAGCAAATGCTTCTCGTGCATCCATGCATTTAGATGATTTTGAGGTGTTTTTGAACTGATAGATTGGTTTAATTGTGAATATTTTGAGTTTAGTTGCTGAAGAGCTGAAATTGCACAGGAATTTTCGCTTTCTGCCTGTTTCGCCGCGGCAAAGCCTTCCTCTTTCACGAATAATAAGCCATTCGGGCATGTTTCGCGCGGCGACCCCCTTGTTTCGCCGCGGCGAACTCTTAAAAAAAAAAAAAATTTAATAAATTCCTTGCAATCTCAGCTGGTTTTCAAAAATTTTCCCGGCTTAGAATCGTCATACTCCTGCATCCTTTTTCAAAATTAGTAGAAGAGTTCAAATTGTACTAGTGCTTTTAGAAAATTTTCATGCTTTTAAATGAGGGTTGAACTTAGACTAGTTATTCTCATGTTTTTGACAGATAGTAAATGATGATGTGCTTTGAAATTATGACTATATGGTTGTTAACTTTTGAGATTGACTAATTGAGATTTGAGCCTTGTTGGAAGGATTTTTGGACCTTAAGTTATTAAATTGAGTGAATCTGCTTAGTTCATATTTCTCTAGAACTTGTTCTCGTTCTTAATCGAAGCTCAGCGAATCAATTTTTGTAAAAATGATAGAGGCATTCGATTTCATACCCGCATTTCCCAAACACAAACCTAATCATTTTACCATTGCAAACCCTTTTGAGCTTTCATCTTGAGTACATGCATGCAACATAACATAAAAAAAAAAAAAAAGAAGAGAAGTTGCTCAGCAAAAAAAAAAAAAAAGTATATAATAGGGATAAAAAAAAAAAAAAAAGAGATGTAAATATTAAAAATAAGTAACTTCTCTCCCAGTTATTATTTAGACTAATTTTGTTTTAATAATTTGTATGTTCGTACTCATTTTCATCTTCATGTTCATTCTCATTTCATTCATTCCGACTGACCTCCATTCCAAATTTTGACCCTGAAAAGTCCTCTTGATTTGCAAAGTTGTTTCCCATGGTGGAGAGGTAGAATTATTACAAGCCTATGGTAGAAATTGGATTGAGTATACTTGGAGTGAAATAACCCTAAAGACAAGTGAGTTAAGAGTGAAACACTTATCCGTGAGATGGATCTTTCTTAATCAATCTTTTAAGTTAATTTTCCTTTGTGCTCATTTTCTTAGCATGTCCTTGTTTACTGATGTCAATTCCGTGAGAATTTCTTACTAATCTTCTACTTTCATCTTTAAGCATGGTAGTATTTCTCTTTGTTCTAGTGTCACTTTGAATTATTCTCACGCTTTGTTCAGGAGTACAAAGGTCTAAGTGTGGGGGAATTTGATTGAGCTCAAAATATTAATTTCTTTTCATATCATTATCCATGATTTTTGTCATACTTTCTGGTCCTTTTAAGTGAAAATTGTGCTTAACTGAGATTTATGGTTCTTACTTTGAGTTAGTGTCATTTTGAGGATTAAATTGTCATAATTGGTTGTTAATTGGATTCAATTAACTTCTAGGACAATTGATACTTCAATTTGTTACTTTTTATTGTAGGACACTAAAGATTTGGGGTCAGAATTGAAGAACTCAAGGCAAAAGAACAAGAGAAGATCCTCTGCCTAGGTTCGCCGCGGCCAACATCTCACTTCGCCGCGGCGAAATCCCATCCGTGAAGGCAGGTCTCTGCCATGTTTCGCCGCGGCGAAACCCCTCGGAGCAGCAAATTCCAGACCCGACCATTTCGGGAAATTTTGACCTACCCATCCCCAAAAACCGACCCATGCACGTAAGTTTCGGGTTAGAAACCCTATTTTAGGTATGATGACAGCAGATGACGGGATTCAGCCTCCACCTTCGTATCTTTCATCCTCTTCTCTCATTTTCACCTCAGAAACCCTAATCCCATTTCCATTTCTTCCATCTGCTGCTACCATGGCTGAAGAACATTATCTAGTTGGAGTTGGTTCAAGAGTTATGACTAGCTAAGCCTCTCAACTCTTGAATATGGTGGAAGGAGCATGAGTTCCAAGAGCTTCAAAGGGGAGTTAGCTTCATCTATGAGTTCTAGTTCTTTTTTATGAATTTCTAGGTCTAGGATTTGTAAATTTGAGCTGAGCTATTTTGATTATGGTTGTAATCAATTCTGGATGATTGTTTTGTGTATTGGATTAGTAATGTTGAATTTGAGCTTTAATATATGTGGTTACATATATGTTTCTATGCATCCCTTTTGATACTCTCTGTCTTGCATGGTAATGTGTGATTGTTGAGTTGATCTGAGCTTGCATTTAACCAAGTGCATTAATTAATCTTAATACACACACCAAGTGAGCTTAATAGGATCTTATGAAATGGGTGACATTGATTAAGATCCTAGACTTAAAGGGTTCTTTAAGGTTTTCATTAGAAGACTTGGTGATTTCTACTCCCAAATTATTTTGAACTATGATTGCTTCAAAGCTATATTCAAGAGATTTCATATCATTAACTTCACTTCATCACCACTATCTTAGAAAAATCCAAAACATAGTAACTTAGATCAGTATTCATTGCATTTAGTTTTGGCATTTCATTAATGGCTAAAAAACACCAAAAACCCCTTTTTCATTACTCTGCATAGCATTAATCTAACTTAGACATCTAATTTAGGCTCCCAAAAGAGAACGACCCGAGTTTGCTCTACTGCATAGCTTGGATAAATTTTTGAGCGAGAACCTCTAAGCGAACGACAGAAAGGCTCTCTTTCAGTATACTTCCTGGGCAAGCAAATAAAAATTTGCAAACTATTATCTTTGTATGTTTGAAATAAGCGCCAAACAATTGCATGAGAAGCTAGATCAAGTTTTTATTAAGTGGTGGCTTTTTCTACTGTTGAGGTAGAACGATGCATTTATACAAAACCGCAAATTGTGATTGTGTGATTATTTGCTTATATATAGATGACATGCTATTTTGGTACTAGTATGAATGTTGTTCTTGAGACAAAACATTTTATTGCTTCAAATTTTTATGAAGATCTAGGCAAAGCAAAGTAATATTGGGTATTAGAATCATAAGAATGAATGTAGTATCCTACTTTCTCAAAAACCTATGTTAAGAAAGTCTTAAGGAAGTTTGGACATTATGATGTTTCTCCGTTAGTACTCCTTATGATTCCAACGTGTATTTAAACAAGCATGAATGAGATCATGTTGCTCAATCTAATATGCAAAGATTATTAGGAATCTGTTGCATTTAATGAACTATACCAGGCCTGACATAGCTTATGTTTGTATGTACGTTGAGTAGATATACTCACTGCCTAAGTGGTAAGTATTAGGAAGCTCTACTAAGAGTATTAAGTTACTTGAGAGGTACCATGAATTATTATATACTTTATAGTAGATTTCCCACTGTATAGAAGGATATGTGATGCTAGCTGGGTTTCAAACTCAAATGAAACAAAATTCACTAGTGGCTATATTTTTACTCTTGTGGTGCTGCGATAATGTGGAAGTCAGCCAAACAAACTATACTAACCCAGTCCTCAAGGGATTTAAGTTTATTACTGTAGAGTTGGCTGGATTTTAGGCTAAGTGGTTGAAAAATGCAACATCTAATTAATTTTTATTCCTAGTATTAAAATGTAAAAAAAAATTATTAATTATTTGTAAATAAGATTTACTTTGTAATTATTTGAGTAAAAAAAATTTACCCAAATAATTTTTTTTGGTTGGAAATATAAATAATATTCCCTCTAGTCCTTATTATAAGCATCAATAACTAATTCACGAATAACAAACGAGAAGAAAGATGAAAGAAGGATATGATAAATGAGAAGAAGGATGAAAAGAATGTGTGAAGAAATGTGATAAGAGAGAAATAATTAAAGGCAAAATTGAAAAAAAAATGCATTAAATGTTAAGACAAACCCAATTTATAGACCACACCTCTTTTGAAATTTGAAGCTTATAAATAGGATTGAAGGAAGTATTAAAAATAGTAAAGTTAAAAAAAAAAGAATGGGCCAAGGCCCATTATAAATATTTTTATCTTAAAAAAAATATTACCATAATATACCAAGGACCTGTGCTGTGGGGGTATTATACCCCCACGTGTTCTGTTCATTTTTCGAGAGAGAGAGATAGGGACAATTAGAGGAGTGTCCGCCATTTTTATTTTAGGATGAGGTTCTCGCTTTGCATGTTATTTTGGTAAGCAAAACTACTTCTTTTTACTAAACTCTCTTCGTGAAAGTTATTCTACTCATCCAGCTCTATCTAATGGTAATAACTTGTGCTGTTTAAAGAAGATTTTTGAGTCTAGGATTTGAAGTAAGTATTGATTTTTTTAATGATAGATGACCATAGTACTGTAGAGCTGAATTAGTAGATTATTTTTATCAGTTTAGTTTTATTTATTGGGTGACTTGAGATTTTAAAATAATGCTAAATAGCTATATGACATTTCTACCATAGAACTTTTGATTAAATTATTTATTTAAGTGTATTTAAGTTGCTATTGAATTTTTAATAGTTTGGTTTTGAGATTTAAACTTGAAAAAAGATTTTTGAATTTTAAATAGAATAATTTGGGATTTGAAAGTTTTGAGAAAATTCTGTTAAATAAATAATTTGAAGGATTTAAATGATAAGTTTGGACTTTTAGGGTATTATAATTTAGTGCTAAAAGATTAAATTAAGCGTTATGAGAGAATAGGGATTTTAACATAGAAACATAAACTTTAACTAATATATTCATGTGTGTGTGTGCACACGCGCTCAAATAATTAAATAGGTTATTTATTGATATATGAATATATTGATTATATAGATTAGTTATTAGATTGTTGGTTTGAATACAGGGTTAACCTTGTGGTAATCCTTTTTCCTAGCTTGCACAAGAGGTAACCATTTTCAACTTGTTATGTATGCTTGTATGTTGCTTGTGAGTGCTTTTAAATTATATGAAATTTACAAAATACTATTGGACTATGATATGAACTATTAAACTTTGTTGCTATTGAATTTGTCTTTTGGGCCTTGTTTTTATTGAAGAATGATTAATATGATGACCTTATAGATTTATGGATTATTGAAATTGAAAATTCGATCTTTGTAATTTTTGAATTGATTTTGGCATGTTGATGACTTATTATGAGTATAATGTTTTAAGTATTTATATGAAAAGAGTGGTGGATGTTGATGAAAGAAATATACCGAAGAGGATATAAGGTGGTAGGGCCACCAAGTGTATATTGGTTAGTCCTTTTGCCCAATTACTCATTGTAGGGCATTAACTCCCACTAGTGAAATAGAAATGGAACCCATGGTCCAATCTTGTGCTCTTTAGATTTTGGCCACTCCATATCACTTGATTAGTAAGTTGTTAGTCACCAATCATGTGGACAGGAATTTAGCTCATAGGTTCAGTCATGATATATAAAAGGGGCGGATATAAGGGAGATGAGGGGATTATCTATTGTATTTTGTTATATGCTCTATATGCTTTGAAAATATAGAAGTTGTTTAAATATTATGAATGTGTAACTATCTTACTTGACATGTCACGAGCACTTAGTTGTATGCTTGATAATAGGATTGTTGGTTACTGAGGCATTTGTCTCACCCGTTGATTTAATACTTTTTCAAGTGATAGTTCCTATGCCAGTCCGTTAGGGAAGGCTTTAGAAGTTTGAGCTACTATTGCAAATTACAGCACTTTTACTCTTTTGATTTGTGTTGGATAGATGTATATTGTTATACTATGACTTTGTACTTTTGATTAACTATTATTGGATTGTATGGTAGAAGGTCGAAGGCTCCAGGTATTTACATGTGGTTTTTTTGTTTTGTTTATGAATTGTGTATCCACAATGATCTTTAATACTAGATGATTTTTGGTTTTAAAAAGTTATAAAAGACATTATTCAATAATGTTGGGTTATGCGCTTACAGTTGAATATGACATTCTAAGTTTCATAATGCCCAAAGCCCTATTTATTGTGAATATTGGTTTGCATGTAGTAAATTTAGAAAAGCTCTTTTAATCATGATATTCATGGATTGGTTTAACTCTTTTCTACCGTGGTTAAATTTTAAGTATTATTTAGTCTAAAGGTTTAGAAGCTTCGTTGTTACAAAAAAAAAATTCTTAATGAACAATTCATTAGGTGAAAAACCAACACTGTTAGTGTCTTTTCACTGTGATAGCTAATCGACGATAACTACGGCTAAAAATAAAACTTTCAATGGTAAAAGCAGACATATTCAATTGAAACACATAATATTATAAAATATCAGCTAAAAGATAGAATAATCTCAATTGATTATGTAAGGTTAGAAGTAAACCTAGCAAATCCGTTAATAAAGCCTCTAGGGAGAAAACAAATTTATGAAATATCGAGGAGAATGTGACTGAAGCCAATTCAAACTTAATAGTAATGACAACTTAACCTTTGTCATTAAGCATCCCATGAAGAAGATCCAATAGGTAATAGCAAACCATTTGTTAGCACCAAATAAATTGCTAGTCCATTCCTATGGTTTTAGTGAAGTTGAATGAAAGCTCTTAATGATTTCATAATCCTACAGGATGATGTGCCCATCACAGGTACACTTACTGAAAATCACTTCTACAAATATGGAGTGAGGCCGCTCCTATGAGATCACGACAAAATCTCTAGACCATTTGTGGGAGATAATCTACCTAATAATGCCTCTAGTACTCACCTAAGAGATGTTGGTTTTATGTTCATAAGGACGACCAGCACCTCTATGTACTAAGTATTATTAGTCTAAACCTAGTTTTAAGTTTAAAAGACCACTGGATATAATGATTATACTTATGTGTGTAATTCAGCTAATAGTGCTTTCTTTGACACATGTAAGGGATTGATGTGATATTTATGTAGATGTGTCAAAGAAAGAGTCTTATATTAATTGAGAATGTGGGAATTAAACATAGACCAAGCATCCTTTATCAGAGTATTTTGTGGAAATTCAAATAATATTTTAGTAAGGAAAAACTTATAAGAACAAACCTCATATTATTAGCATTAAAATGAAATCGAATGTTGAGGAATTTAAATTAGTTAACAAGTTTCACAATGCCTCTAAAGTGGAGCATATAAAAATTGTTAATGGGTTTTATGCATTAAAGATTTTAAGTACCAAACAGTGGTTTTTTTTGCATTAAAGAAATTTTTAAAGTATCAAACTGATTTCTTCAAACCTTAATGCATTAAAAAGTTTAATGCTTAACGGATTTTTTATTTTAGCTTAATGCCTTAATGTGTCTTCAAGTATTTTTTTATGCATTAAGTGATGGTTTGAAATACCTAAAGGATATTACAAATATGTCTTAACGCAATAAAGGATCATGAAGATTTGAACAAATTTCCTGCCTCAAACATCCAGAATAATGCAAATATTTGTTTGAATTTAATAATTAAAACTAAGGCTTTGATGTGATTTGCTACCAACGTTCAAAACCATGAGACCTATATAAGGTGCTTCAGTTGAAAGTTTAGAACACATAACTCTAGAGTTTTTAAGCCCCTCTCTTCCTCTCTTTTGTATTCTTCTACCTGATGAGTTTACATTATCTTATGCTATTATGCTCATATTATTTTGTAGGAAGAATTCATTTAATTTTGGGCAGTGCCACATCATCGTCTATTAGTGGTTGCATAATAGCTCTTAAGAACAACATCTATAGGATGTGACTCGAATTAATTTTTTTTTTTTTTGCAAGTGCTACCACCAACATTTTTTGGGAAAGAAAAAAAGCTTAACCTTAATTCGAATTTCCTACCTTAATTCAAATTTCCTATGATGGATGTATGAAATTAAATTATTATTCTTTATAGTTTACACGAGTTACAACTATATGCATTGACAAAACTTAACTTTATTAGTCCATAAAGAATTTGAACGTTATCCATACCTGAATTTCTCTCAATTCACCTCTATCTTCAAATTATTAAGCTAATCATCTCATCTATTTTGAAATATTTGTCATTTCAGGATTTTTAACACGGGCAGTAAAAACCTATTAATTAACATAGATTATGGTAAAATTTGATACTACCTCCAATCTTTAATACTACTACAAGAGTTATAACTAATTTATGAATATTAAGAGTATTAGTTAAGTTAGTTATTTATATTAAATGCATGTTGTTGTTTTTTTAAAACACCTTTATTAATCTTGTGCACTAGAATGGAAACCTTTTAATGTGCAATCACCATATAGACTACTTAGAGAAAAAATGAATAAATATGAGAGACAAAGCAAATTGTGATGTTATATTAAGGACCAAATTAAATCTCTAACTAATTCTATATTTAGGACAAAAATGGTAATATTGTTAAAATACTTTTGACATAAAGTAT